>NW_026283072.1:0-3438 GCF_023373465.1 Oncorhynchus keta | reverse complement strand
TTAGCTGTCATATGGTAAAGGATAAAGTAATCCTTCTCACCCCCCCTTAAAAATATTTAGATGCAGTGATTTGGATCAAGAAGGTCATTCTGAGAGAGATAGCGGGAGAGCTGGCCAAGGACGCACGTTCAAGAGTTTTGGAGAGAAAAGAAAGAAGGATACTGGTCTGTAGTTGTTGACATCGGAGGGATCGAGTGTAGGTTTTTCAGAAGGGGTTTAACTCTCGCTCTCTTGAAGACGGAAGGGACGTAGCCAGCGGTCAGGGATGAGTTGATGAGCGAGGTGAGGTAAGGGAGAAGGTCTCCGAAATGGTCTGGAGAAGAGAGGAGGGGATAGGTCGAGCGGGCAGGTTGTTGGGCGGCCGGCCGTCACAAGACGCGAGATTTCATCTGGAGAGAGAGGAGAAAGAGGTCAGAGCACCGGGTGGGGCAGTGTGAGCAGAACCAGCGGTGTCGTTTGACTTAGCAAACGAGGATCGGATGTCGTCGACCTTCTTTTCAAAATGGTTGACGAAGTCATCTGCAGAGAGGGAGGAGGGGGGAGGATTCAGAGGGTGGAGAAGGTGGCAAAGAGCTTCCTAGGGTTAGAGGCAGATGCTTGGAATTTAGAGTGGTAGAAAGTGGCTTTAGCAGCAGAGACAGAAGAGGAAAATGTAGAGAGGGAGGGAGTGAAAGGATGCCAGGTCCGCAGGGAGGCGAGATTTCCTCCATTTCCGCTCGGCTGCCCGGAGCCCTGTTCTGTGAGCTCGCAATGAGTCGTCGAGCCACGGAGCGGGAGGGGAGGACTGAGCCGGCCTGGAAGATAGGGGACATAGAGAGTCAAAGGATGCAGAAAGGGAGGGAGGAGGGTTGAGGAGGCAGAATCAGGAGATAGGTTGGAGAAGGTTTGAGCAGAGGAAGAGATGATAGGATGGAAGAGAGAGAGTAGCGGGGGAGGAGAGCGAAGGTTGGGACGGGGCGCGATACCATCCGAGTAGGGGCAGTGTGGGAAGTGTTGGATGAGGAGCGAGAGAGGGAAAAGGATACAAGATAGTGGTCGGAGACTTGGAGGGAGTTGCAATGAGTTAGTGTAAGAACAGCATCTAGTAAAAGATGAGGTCGAGCGTATTGCCTGCGTCTTGTGAGTAGGGGGGAAGGTGAGAGGGTGAGGTATTTATTATTATATTTATATTAGGTCAAAAGAGGAAAGGAGTGGAAAGAAGGAGGCAGAGAGGAATGAGTCAAAGGTAGACGTGGGGAGGTTAAAGTCGCCCAGAACTGTGAGAGGTGAGCCGTCCTCAGGAAAGGAGCTTATCAAGACATCAAGCTCATTGATGAACTCTCGAGGGACCTGGAGGGCGATAAATGATAAGGATGTTAAGCTTGAAAGGGCTGGTAACTGTGACAGCATGAAAATTCAAAGGAGGCGTAGACAGATGGGTAAGGGGAGAAAGAGAGAATGACCACTTGGGAGAGATGTGAGGATCCCGGTGCCACCACCCCGCTGACCAGAAGCTCTCGGGGGTGTGCGAGAACACGTGGGCGGGCGAAGAGAGAGCAGTAGGAGTAACAGTGTTATCTGTGGTGATCCATGTTTCCGTCCAGTGCCAAGAAGTCGAGGGACTGAGGGAGACATAGGCCGGAGATGAACTCTGCCTTGTTGGCCGAGATCCCGGCAGTTCCAGGAGGCTACCGGAGACCTGGAACTCCACCTGGGTCGTGCGCGCTGGGACCACCAGATTAGGGTGGCCGCGGCCACGCGGTGTGGGAGCGTTTGTATGGTCTGTGCAGAGAGGAGATAACAGGGATAGACAGACACAGTTGACAGGCTACAGAAGAGGCTACGCGCTAATGCAAGGAGATTGGAATGACAAGTGGACTACACGTCTCGAATGTTCAGAAAGCTCAAGCTTACGTGAAAGAATCTTATTGACTAAAATGATTAAAATGATACAGTACTGCTGAAGTAGGCTAGCTGGCAGTGGTTGCGTTGTTGACACTACACTAATCAAGTCGTTCCGTTGAGTGTAATAGTTTCTACAGTGCTGCTATTCCGGGGCCAGCTGGCTTCTTCGTGCTGGGATTACGTTACGTTGCGTTAAAAGAACGACAATAGCTGGCTAGCTAACCTAGAAAATCGCTCTAGACTACACACTATCTGATACACAGACGTGCTATGTAGCTAGCTATGTGCTAGCTACGATCAAACAAATCAAACCGTTGTGCTGTAATGAAATGAAATGAAAATGTGATACTACCTGTGGAGCGAAGCGGAATGCGACCGGCTGTTGAGTGCGGAAGTTCTATTCAGTAGACGTAGGCTAGCTGTTGGCTAGCTAGCAGTGTCTCCTATGTTAAGGACGACAAATAGCTGGCTAGCTAACCTCGGTAAATTAAGATAATCACTCTAAGACTACACGCTCTAAACTACACAATTATCTTGGATACAAAGACAGCAAAGACAACTATGTAGCTAGCTAACACTACTAATCAAGTCGTTCAGTTGAGTGTAATAGTTTCTACAGTGCTGCTATTCGGTAGACGGTGGACGTTTGCTAGCTGGCTAGCTGCTGGGCAGATAGCAGTGTAGACTATGTTAGGATCTACTCTAAATACGAAGTTGCAATAGAAGTGGCACTGTTTCACTCTTGTTGTCCTCTTCTTTTTCCTTTTCTCTGTCCTTCTTTTGTCCTTATTTTGTCTTCCTTTCTTCTGTTAACTAGATATTTTTTGTTGTTATTCTTTGTAAGCTAGCTAGCTTCTTCCAGGAGATCCCTAGCAACTGCTTAGCATCAAGTAAATACCCTGCTAGCAATTCAGCTAGCTAAGATAACTGTATAATTTTATGAAAAATAGTTAATTTTTTCAAAAGCCTGTCTTTGGTTTGTTCCTTGTTTTGTCTTCTATTGAGTCTGCAGTTCTCTCTTGATTTTTTTTCGATGTACTTCACTCTAAAAAAACATTTAAATCTCAATATATACAGGAGCTCATTTTTCAGCAGCTGCTCAATTTAGAACTCCGGAACACATACCATTGACCTCACAACGGCAGTCAAGCACCCAAGCTAACTGGCTAACTTTGGCTAGCTTACTAGCTGCTTCCAGTGACCATTGAGAACGCACAATGACTATACCACTTAACTAATCCTGATGTATTAATAGCCAACTAACTTTACACTAACATACTGCTGTAATGATATGCGGTTCGTAAGGATAGCGTAGCTAAAAAATTGTCAGCCAACAGACATAACGTGTTGGGTAACTTATTTGAAAAGTCATTACACCTCTCAACATTTTCTTAACTCAAAACAAGTCAATTCATCCACTCTCGTAATAAACAAAGTAACAATTTTTAAACAGATTAAGATGGTCGAGGCAAGTGCATTTACTCCACCCACAATCTGGCCGCGTGAAATATAACCGTGTGACAGTTTGTCAGTCAGAGCCAAACGTCATCACTA
>NW_026283071.1:0-5647 GCF_023373465.1 Oncorhynchus keta | reverse complement strand
AGTCTGAGAAAAACAAAGAGTGAAGCCATCCAAACCAGATTCAGTGAAACTCAGTGTAAATATCTAGTTTAGACACTAGTAAATTAATGTTTTACACTAGCCAGCTAAATATGGCTGCCAATGTTTAGACACTAGCCAGCTAAATATGGCTGCCAATGTTTAGACACTACCCAGCTAAATATGGCTGCCAATGTTTAGACACTAGCCAGCTAAATATGGCTTCCAATGTTTAGACACTAGCCAGCTAAATATGGCTGCCAATGTTTAGACACTAGCCAGCTAAATATGGCTGCCAATGTTTAGACACTAGCCAGCTAAATATGGCTGCCAATGTTTAGACACTAGCCAGCTAAATATGGCTGCCAATGTTTAGACACTAGCCAGCTAAATAGGCTGCCAATGTTTAGGCACGAGCCAGCTAAATAATGTTTAGACACGAGCCAGCTAAATATGGCTGCCAATGTTTAGACACTAGCCAGCTAAATATGGCTGCCAATGTTTAGACACTAGCCAGCTAAATATGGCTGCCAATGTTTAGACACGAGCCAGCTAAATATGGCTGCCAATGTTTAGAATGTTTAGACACGACCAGCTAAATATGGCTGCCAATGTTTAGACACTAGCCAGCTAAATATGGCTGCCAATGTTTAATGTTTAGACACGAGCCAGCTAAATATGGCTGCCAATGTTTAGATACTAGCCAGCTAAATATGGCTGCCAATGTTTAGACACGAGCCAGCTAAATATGGCTGCCAATGTTTAGACACGAGCCAAAATATGGCTGCCAATGTTTAGACACTAGCCAGCTAAATATGGCTGCCAATGTTTAGACACTAGCCAGCTAAATATGGCTGCCAATGTTTAGACACGAGCCAGCTAAATATGGCTGCCAATGTTTAGACACGAGCCAGCTAAATATGGCTGCCAATGTTTAGACACTAAAATATGGCCCAATGTTTGGAGCTAAATATGGCTGCCAATGTTTAGACACTACCCAGCTAAATATGGCTGCCAAATATGGCTGCCAATGTTTAGACACTACCCAGCTAAATATGGCTGCCAATGTTTAGACACTACCCAGCTAAATATGGCTGCCAATGTTTAGACACTACCCAGCTAAATATGGCTGCCAATGTTTAGACACTACCCAGCTAAATATGGCTGCCAATGTTTAGACACTACCCAGCTAAATATGGCTGCCGTTGTTTAGACACTACCCAGCTAAATATGGCTGCCAATGTTTAGACACTACCCAGCTAAATATGGCTGCCGTTGTTTAGACACTACCCAGCTAAATATGGCTGCCAATGTTTGGACACTACCCAGCTAAATATGGCTGCCAATGTTTAGAAATACTACCCCAGCTAAATATGGCTGCCAATGTTTAGACACTACCCAGCTAAATATGGCTGCCAATGTGTAGACACTACCCAGCTAAATATGGCTGCCAATGTTTAGACACTACCCAGCTAAATATGGCTGCCAATGTTTAGACACTACCCAGCTAAATATGGCTGCCAATGTTTGAGACACTACCCAACTAAATATGGCTGCCAATGTTTAGACACTACCCAGCTAAATATGGCTGCCAATGTTTAGACACTACCCAACTAAATATGGCTGCCAATGTGTAGACACTACCCAGAAATATGGCTGCAATGTGTAGACACTACCCAGCTGGCTGCCAATGTTTAGACACGAGCCAGCTAAATATGGCTGCCAATGTTTTAGACACGAGCCAGCTAAATATGGCTGCCAATGTTTAGACACGAGCCAGCTAAATATGGCTGCCAATGTTTGAGACACTAGCCAGCTAAATATGGCTGCCAATGTTTAGACACTACCCAGCTAAATATGGCTGCCAATGTTTAGACACTACCCAGCTAAATATGGCTGCCAATGTTTAGACACTACCCAGCTAAATATGGCTGCCAATGTTTAGACACTACCCAGGTAAATATGGCTGCCAATGTTTAGACACTACCCAGCTAAATATGGCTGCCAATGTTTACAATGTAAATTGGCTGCCAATGTTTAGACACTACCCAGCTAAATATGGCTGCCAATGTTTTGTTCTGGTTTGCACATCCATGTTTCCTCTATTTCATAGTTTCTTCTTCGCTGAGACAGTGCAACAGGCAACCAATCAGAACAGTCTACAGGATTATAGATGTTGACATTCTGCTGGCATGAACCATCATTATACCATGTCTCATCTCACAAGCTGTAACACTTCCATTACAGTTAAATTAAAGGTCTAATACTGGGCCAGCTACATCATAACAATACACATGCTACGATGAACAGGATATTACACCGCAATGCAGGAAGTTAAAACCTAGAAGTTACAATAGCAGGCACTTACTTTAGCCAATCAACAACAGGAACAATAAAGGAACTGGGACACCACAAATGCTGAACAAACCCAAGCAGAACAAGCTGCTTATATACCAGAAGAATGGAAGAGGAATGGTGATTAGCAGAGTGAGTTCAGGTGAGTGAGTTAGCAGAAAGGGGCGTGTCCAGAACGTAGTGGGATTTCAATTATGCCCTACATTTGTCAGAGCAACATATTCACTATGGGCTCTGGTAAAAATGGCAATGTGCACTTCATAGGGAATAGGGCTATTTGGGATACATTCATACAGTATTAGATGAACAGATGTTGAAATGTCACTTTCTGAAATCCTGCAGTGAGTTGAAGTTCTAACTCTCCCGATGGGTGAGATTGAGTTTCTACGTCTCCCTCTTCTCCTTTTAGGACCCATCCAGTCAGACCTCTCACTCTCGAGTTTTGTGAGCAGGTTGGTGGAGATGGCGGAAGCAAAAGTGTCATTTGAAGTTGAAAGCAGGTTGATTACAATTAGCGAAAAATCAAATATAAACATAGTTTTTTGCGTGACAGGGATTCTCGTGACTTTCAAGAATGCCGGAATGCTTCACCCCTTGCTCTTCTGGTAGGCTCGATGCAAGTTTCACCATCCAATTACTTCAGACATACAGTGCAGTTCCACCATGGCACGGGCCATGCTGATACCAGTACAGAACATGATGATACCTTGGTGCAGACCATGATGATACCTTGGTGGAGACCATGATGATACCTTGGTGCAGACCATGATGATACCTTGGTACAGAACATGATGATACCTTGTACAGAACATGATGATACCTTGGTGCAGACATGGTGATACCTTGGTGCAGACCATGGTGATACCTTGGTGCAGACCATGGTGATACATTGGTGCAGACCATGATGATACCTTGGTGCAGACCATGATGATACCTTGGTGCAGACCATTATAATACCTTGGTGCAGACCATGATGATACCTTGGTGCAGACCATGATGATACCTTGGTGCAGACCATGGTGATACCTTGGTGCAGCCATGGTGATACCTTAGTGCAGACCATGATGATACCTTGGTGCAGACCATGATGATACCTTGGTGCAGACCATTATAATACCTTGGTGCAGACCATGATGATACCTTGGTGCAGACCATGATGATACCTTGGTGCAGACCATGGTGATACCTTGGTGCAGACCATGATGATACGTTGGTGCAGACCATGGTGATACCTTGGTGCAGACCATGGGCAGTACGTTAGTTTTTGAGGGTAAGTTTTTACGTCCAGTTGTTTTGACCGACACACAACAGTTCAACGGAATCTCACTGGAACAGACAATTGTTACATCTATTTCCTATGCAGACTTTCTATATGGAGACAACAACAAAAAATCAGTTAATGGGTACATAGTTACTGTATTAAAGCTGAAGGTCAGAGGGAGGGGTTGAGGAGGGAGGTTAGGGGACGAGAGGAGGAGGGGAGAGGTTAGGGGAGGGAGGAAGGAGGGAGGGATTAGGGGACAAGGAGGAGGGGAGGTTAGGGCAAGAGAGGAGGAGGAAAGGTTAGGGGAGGGAGGGGGAGGAGGGGAGAGGAGTTGGGGAGGGAGGAGGAGGGGAGGGTTAGGGAGGAGAGGAGGAGGGTTAGGAGTTAGGGGAGGAGGGAGGAGGGAGGAGTTAGGGGAGGAGGGGGGTTAGAGGAGGAGGGAGGAGAGGAGGGAGGGAGGAATCGAAGGTTAGGGGAGAGGGGTAGGGAAGAGGGGTATAGGAGGGAGGAGTGGAGGAGGGAGAGAGGGAGAGGTTAGGGAGAGAGGAGAGGTATAGGAGAGAGGAGAGGAGGAGGGGAGAGAGGAGAGGAGGAGGAGGAGAGAGGAGGAGGAGGAGGGGAGAGAGGAGAGGTATAGGCGAGAGGAGCGGAGGAGGGGCAAGAGGTATAGGCGAGAGGGGAGAGAGGTATAGGAGAGAGGAGAGGTGGAGGGGAGAGAGGAGAGGTAGGAGGGGAGAGAGGTATAGGAGAGAGAGGAGAGGAGGAGGGAGAGAGGAGAGGAGGAGGGTAGAGAGGTATAGGAGAGGAGAGAGGTATAGGAGAGGAGAGAGGTATAGGAGAGAGGAGAGGAGGAGGGGAGAGAGGTATAGGCGAGAGGAGCGGAGGAGGGGCGAGAGGTATAGGAGAGAGGAGAGGTACAGGAGAGAGAGAGGTATATGTTATGAGAGGAGGAGGGAGAGAGGTATGGGAGAGGGGAGAGCTTAGGGTATGAGAGGAGGAGGGGAGAGGTTAGGGTATGAGAGGAGGAGGGGAGAAAGGTAAGGGAGAGGTTAGGGTATGAGAGGAGGAGGGAGAGGTTAGGGGAGGAGAGGAGAGGTAAGGGGACAAGAGGGATAGGAGAGAGGAGAGGTTAGGGGAGGAGAGGTGTAGGGGAGAGAGGTATAGGAGAGAGTAGAGGTATAGGAGAGAGGAGAGGTATAGGGTATGAGAGGAGGGGTGGAGAGAGGTATGGGAGAGGGGAGAGGTTCGGGTATGAGAGGAGGAGGGAGAGAGGTATGGGAGAAAGGAGAGGTTTGGGTATGAGAGGAGGAGGAGGAGGGGAGAGGGATATGGGAGAGGGTAGAGGTTCGGGTATGAGAGGAGGAGGGGAGAGGTTAGGGTATGAGAGGAGGAGGGAAAGGGATATGGGAGAGGGAGAGGTTAGGGTATGAGAGGAGGAGGGAGAGGTTAGGGTGTGAGAGGAGGAGGGGAGAGGGGAGAGGTTAGGGTATGAGAGGAGGAGGGGAGAGGTTAGGGTATGAGAGGAGGAGGGAGAGGGATATGGGAGAGGGAGAGGTTCGGGTATGAGAGGAGGAGGGGAGAGTTTAGGGTATGAGAGGAGGAGGGAGAGGGGAGAGGTTAGGGTATGAGAGGAGGAGGGGAGAGGTTAGGGTATGAGAGGAGGAGGGAGAGGTTCGGGTATGAGAGGAGGGGAATAACTGAATGGAATAACAATAATAATAATAATAATATTTTTTTGTCAATGATGATAATTAAAGTGGAAGAACAGGGAAGACATCCTCCTCCCTCATGTAGTACCCTTCCTGCAGGCTCATCCTAACTACCCTCCAGCTTGACAAAGCCACCTGCCATACTGCACAGAACGAGTGTGATTTCCTGCAATACAGGAATGTCAGTATTCTGCCATGGCCAACGAGGAGCCCGGATCTCAATCCCATTGAGCACGCCTGGGACCCGTTGGATCGGAGGGTAAGGGCTGGGGCCATTCCTCCCAGAAATGTCTGGGATCTTGCAGGTGCCTTGGTGGAAGAG
>NW_026283070.1:0-4432 GCF_023373465.1 Oncorhynchus keta | reverse complement strand
TCCTGCGCTGCCGGAGCCTCCTGCCTGTTCAGCGCTATCAGAGCCTTTCTCCTCTCCTGCGCTACCAGAGTCTCCCTGTCTGCATGGAGCAGTCAGAGCTGCCAGTCTACATGGAGCAGCCAGAGCTGTCAGTCTGCATGAAGCAGCCAGAGCTGTCAGTCTGCATGAAGCAGCCAGAGCTGTCAGTCTTCAAGGAGCTGTCAGCCTGCATGGAGCAGCAAGAGCTGTCAGCCTGTATGGAGCAGCCAGAGCTGCCAGTCTACATGGAGCAGCTAGAGCTGTCAGTCTGCATGGAACAGCCAGAGCTGTCAGTCTGCAAGGAGCTGCCAGTCTGGAAGGAGCTGCCAGTCTGGAAGGAGCTATCAGTCTGCATGAAGCAGCCAGAGCTGTCAGTCTGCAAGGAGCTTCCAGTCTGCAAGGAGCTGCCAGTCTGCAAGGAGCTGCCAGTCTGCAAGGAGCTGTCAGTCTGTAAGGAGCAGTCAGTCTACAAGGAGCTGTCAGTCTGCAAGGAGCTGCCAGTCTGTAAGAAGCCGCCAGAGCTGTCAGCCCACATGGAGCAGCCAGAGCCGCCAGTCAGCGTGGAGCAGCCAGAGCCGCCAGTCAGCGTGGAGCAGCCAGAGCCGACTGTCAGCATGGAGCAGCCTGATCTTTCAGTATGCCCAGCGCCACCAGTATGCCCAGCGCCGCCAGTATGCCCAGCGCCGCCAGTATGCCCAGCGCCACCAGTCTGCCCAGCGCCACCAGTGCCCCCAGTCTGCCCAGCGCCGCCAATGCCGCCAGTCTGCCCAGCGCCGCCAGTCTGCCCAGCGCCGCCAGTCTGCCCAGCGCCACCAGTGCCGCCAGTCTGCCCAGCGCCGCCAGTGCCGCCAGTCTGCCAGGATCCACCAGCCAGCAAGGATCCGCCAGAACTGCCAGTCGGCCAGGATCCGCCAGTCTGCCAGGATCCGCCAGAACTGCAGTCGGCCAGGATCCGCCAGTCGCAGGATCCAGGCCAGTCTGCCAGGATATGCCAGTCTGCCAGAATTCGCCAGTCTGCCAGAATTCGCCAGTCTGCCTGGATCCGCCAGTCAGCCAGGATCCGCCAGAACTGCCAATCAGCCAAGATCCGCCAGGATCTGCCAGTCAACCAGGCTCTTCCAGATCTGCCAGTCAACCAGGCTCTTCCAGATCTGCCAGTCAGCCAGATTCTTCCAGATCTGCCAGTCAGCCAGAATCTGCCAGTCAACCAGGCTCTTCCAGATCTGCCAGTCAGCCAGGCTCTTCCAGATCTGCCAGTCAGCCAGGCTCTTCCAGATCTGCCAGTCAACCAGGCTCTTCCAGATCTGCCAGTCAACCAGGCTCTTCCAGATCTGCCAGTCAACCAGGCTCTTCCAGATCTGCCAGTCAGCCAGACTCTTCCAGATCTGCCAGTCAGCCGGGATCTGCCAGAACTGTCAGTCAACCAGGCTCTTCCAGATCTGCCAGTCAGCCAGACTCTTCCAGATCTGCCAGTCAGCCGGGATCTGCCAGAACTGCCAGTCAGCCAGGATCTGTCAGTCGGCCAGGATCTGGTAGATCCATCAACCTGCCTGAGCTTCCTCTTACTCCTGAGCTTCCTCTTACTCCTGAGCTTCCTTTCACTCCTGAGCTTCCTTTCACTCCTGAGCTTCCTTTCACTCCTGAGCTTCCTTTCACTCCTGAGCTTCCTTTCACTCCCGAGCTTCACCTCAGTCCCGATCTGCTCCTCAGTCTAGTGGGGTTCTGGGTGAGGACTACTAGGCCATGGTTGGCGGCGAGGTTGGACTATCCAGGGACGCAAGGAGAGGGGACTAAGACATTAACTGAGTGGGGTCCACGTCCCGCGCCGGAGCCGCCACCATGGACAGACGCCCACCCGGACCCTCCCTATTGATTTGAGGTGCGTTCGGGAGTCCGCACCTTAGGGGGGTTCTGTCATGCCCTGGTCGAAGTATTTTGTGTTTTTCTTCATGTAGTTGGTCAGGCCAGGGTGTGACATGGGTTTTTGTATGTGGTGTGTAGCTTAGTGGGGTTGTAGCTTGGTGGAGTGTTCTAGGAAAGTCTATGGCTGTCTGAAGTGGTTCTCAATCAGAGGCAGGTGGTTATCGTTGTCTCTGATTGGGAACCATATTTAGGCAGCCATATTCTTTGGTTGTATTGTGGGTGATTGTCTTGATGTCCTTGTTAGATGTTAGTTGACACATGTATAGGCTGTTTCGGGTTTCGCTTCGTTTATTGTTTTGGTAGTGTTGTAGTGTTCGTGTTTAGTCGTGTTTTACGTTGGTTTAAATAAACATGGATCGAAATCGACACGCTGCAGTTTGGTCCGACTCTCCTTCACCATTCGAAACCGTAACAGTTATGATTACACCATGACCCACGGGATTTTTATGCACGCTCAAGTTTTCTGTTTTTTTGTCTTATTTCTTGTTTGTTTCACAAAAGAAAATATTTATCATCTTCAAAATGGTAGGCATGTTGTGTAAATCAAATGATACAAACCCCCACAAAATAGGAAAAATGCCAAGGGGGTGAATACTTTCGCAAGCCACTGTATATTTATGTTTATTTATTTTCCCTTTTATACTTTAACTATTTGCACATCATTAAAACGCTGTATATTGACATAATATGACATTTGAAATGTCTTTATTATTTTGGAACTTCTGTAAGTGTAATGTTTACAGTTCATTTTTTATTGTTTACTTCACTTTTGTTTATTATCTATTTCACTTGAGTTGGCAATTTAAACATGTTTCCCATGCCAATAAAGCCCTTAAATTGAATTGAATTGAGAGATAGAGAGAGAGAGACAAGACTATACATGTATAGTCTGGTTTAGGAAGTTAATGTCTATGGAATGGTAAATGGAAACTTATGTACTGCAAGAAGTAGTGGCAGAGGTGGTTTAACTTAAGCCCGTGTGGGTGTCTGTGGTCGATGCCTGCCCACTCTCCTTTCAGCGCATACATCATGACCCCTAGCATGACAGGTACCTCTTTTTCCCCTCTCTCTCTTCTCTCCACTTCTCCTGCTGTAGGATGCAGAGAGGATGAAGAAGATAGTACCTGCAAGAGGGTTATGTGGATGACAATAGACAACAGAACAACTCAGAGACCCAAGCCAGCCGTCAACTACTGATATACGAGGCGTGTCACATATGCACTGGCTGGCAAGTAGACCTTTTCATTCCAAATCATTAACTGAAATGAACATATCAACTTAGCGATGACCTACTGTGTGAATAACATTTTAATTAAGGGGCACCCTAGTTCGCCAGGTCATTCATCCTCCCTAGAGTCTCAAGTTGGGAAAACTCATATCCCACTGTGAGTGTTTTACAATGTTATGATTGGAAAACGGTCCCATAGACAGCCAAATGTCCTTTCACTATTTACAGGAGTTGAGCTATCCAGAATAAGAACCAGAATCATGCTTCTCTGAGGCTGAATAGGAATTTTTCCCTGCACCAGGGTACAGCGAGAGATAAAAGACAACTTCACTTTAGATCTTCATTGAGTCGACACCTCTACGTTTGCTTCATGCCTTATATCATGCTGAGAAAAAATAATTTTTACATGCCCTCTCTTTTCTTTATCATTACATTAGTAAATGTTACATTAGATAGAAATTGTAGGATGACTTGATGAAAGAGGATTCATATTTGTTTTGGTTTTGTTGGTCATACTTGCTGATCTTTTTGGGCCAGCCTATGATGATGTTTAGGGAACTTCGTACTAGAGGGCAGAGGAAACTTTCCAGAATAAACTTGGGCAGTACAGCAGTAGTAGCTAGACTACATGGGTGTCAGGTAGCCTAGCAGTTAAGAGCATTGGGCCAGCAACCGGAAGGTTGCAGGTTCGAATCCCCAAGCTGTCTAGGTGAAAAATCATTCAATGTGCCCTTGAGCAAGGCACTTCACCCTAATTGCTCCTGTAAGTCACTCTGGATAAGAGTGTCTACTAAAACAGAGGACATTTTGAAAATGTGTGTGATGATTTATGCTCCATATTTATGATGTTAGTGGCAAACGATGTCCCAAGTGTTGTGCTAGCTAGCTAGCTAGCTGTGTTAGCTATCTATCTAGCTAGCTAGCTGTGTTAGCTATCTAGCTAGCTAGCTGTGTTAGCTATCTAGCTAGCTAGCTGTGTTAGCTATCTAGCTAGCTAGCTGTGTTAGCTATCTAGCTAGCTGTGTTTCTTAACCCGGAAGGGCTGGCTGGCTGGAAGAAGCGGAAAGGCTGGGGCAGGCCTATGTAAAACAATTTATTATGATTCGTTCAATTCGAAACAGGGATATCCTGTCTATACAGAAATATAAACAAATTATTACAAATAGGCTACTACACCAGAAAGCATGATTTGGCCACAGTCGGAAGGGACAAAAATTTGGGCAGAAAACGTGGCAAATACCAAATAGATTATGGTTAAGTTGC
>NW_026283069.1:0-3064 GCF_023373465.1 Oncorhynchus keta | reverse complement strand
AAATTCTTATTTTCAATGACGGCCTAGGAACAGTGGGTTAACTGCCTGTTCAGAGGGCAGAACGACTGTCACGCCTTGGTCATTGTATCTTGTGTTTTTGTTATATGTTTGGGTAGGCCAGGGTGTGACATGGGTTTATATGTTGTATTTCGTATTGGGGTTTGTATTAATTGGGAGTGTGTATTATTAGGGGTGTGTCTAGTTAGGCTTGGCTGCCTGAGGCGATTCCTAATTGGAGTCAGCTGATTCTCGTTGTCTCTGATTGGGAACCGTATTTAGGCAGCCTGAGTGCGCGTTGTATTTTGTGGGTGATTGTACCTGTCTCTGTGTTAGTCAACAGATAGGCTGTAATTAGTTTCACTCGTTTGTTGTTTTTGTATTTTCAGTTATTTCATGTACCGCATTATCTTCATTAAAAGTCATGAGTAACCTACACGCTGCATTTCGGTCTGACTCTCTTCAAACGACAGACGCATTCACAGACCGAGCAGCGTGTGAACTGGCAGGATCTAAAGGAGGACGTTATGGACAACAGAAGCAAGGAATATAAGACGTGGGAAGAAATTGACAGGTGGGCGGCCGACCCAGAGCGAGTGCAGGAGCCCGCCTGGGATTCCCTACAGCAGTGCGAAGAAGGCTACAGGGGAATCAAGTCAAAGAAAAAGACACGCCGGGAAAAACGGAGAAGCGCTGGTTTAAACAGGCAGCGACAGCTGGAGCAGCAAAGGGAGAATGAATTATTTGGAGAATGGACATGGGAAGACGTGTTGGATGGTAAAGGTTGTTACACTTGGGAGGAGATATTGGCCGGAAGAGATCGCCTCCCATGGGAACAGGTGGAGGCACTAAGGAGAGCAGAGGCAGCGGGAGATAGGAGCCGAAGATACGAGGGAACACGGTTGGCAAGGAAACCGGAAAAGCAGCCCAAAAAAATTATTGGGGGGGAGCTAGAAGGGAGAATAGTTATGCCAGGTAGGAGACCTGCGCATAGTCCCTGTGCTCACCGTTGGGCTAGAGAGACCGGGCAGGCACCGTGTTATGCTATGGAGCGCACAGTGTTTTCAGTGCGGGAGCATAGCCCGGTGCGGCACATACCAGCCCTTCCTATTGGCCGGGCTAGAGTGGGCATCGAGCCAGGTAAGCTTGGGCAGGCTCGGTGCTCAAGAGCTCCAGTGCGCCTGCACGGTCCGGTCTATCCAGAGCCACCTCTACACACCAGTCCTCCGGTAGCAACTCCCCGCACCAGGCTTCCTGTGCGTGTCCTCGCGCCAGTACCACCAGTTCCAGCACCACGCACCAGGCCTCCAGTGCGCCTCGCCTGTTCAGCGCAGCCAGTGCCTTTCTCATCTCCTGCGCTAGCCGGAGTCGCCTGTCTGTCCAGCCGCCTCCCTGTGCCATCGGAGTCTCCAGCCTGTTCAGCGCAGCCAGAGCCTTTCTCCTCTCCTGCGCTGCCGGAGTCTCCTGTCTGTCCAGCGCCGCCAGTGCTCCCAGTCGGCCCAAGCGCGTCCAGTGCGCCTCGCCTGTTTAGCGCAGCCAGAGCTTTTCTCCTCTCCTGCGCTGCCGGAGTCTCCTGTCTGCCCAGCGCCGCCAGTCGGCCCAGCGTCACCAGTCTGCCAGGATCCGCCAGAAGTGCCAGTCTGCCCAGCGCCGCCAGTGCCGCCAGTCTGCCCAGCGCCGCCAGTGCCGCCAGTCTGCCCAGCGCCGCCAGTGCTCCCAGTCTGCCCAGCGCCGCCAGTGCTCCCAGTCTGCCCAGCGCCGCCAGTGCTCCCAGTCTGCCCAGCGCCGCCAGTGCTCCCAGTCTGCCCAGCGCCGCCAGTGCCGCCAGTCTGCCCAGCGCCGCCAGTGCCGCCAGTCCTCCCAGCGCCGCCAGACAACCAGTCTCTTCCAGATCTGCCAGACAACCAGTCTCTTCCAGATCTGCCAGACAACCAGTCTCTTCCAGATCTGCCAGACAACCAGTCTCTTCCAGATCTGCCAGACAACCAGTCTCTTCCAGATCTGCCAGACAACCAGTCTCTTCCAGATCTGCCAGACAACCAGTTACTTCCAGATCTGCCAGACAACCAGTCTCTTCTAGATCGGCCAGACAACCTGAATCATCCAGGTCCACCAGCCAGCCAGGATTTACCGGAGCCTACTACCTGCCTGAGCTGCCTCTCAGTACTGAGCTTCCTCTCAGTACTAGGCTTCCTCTCTGTACTGGGCTCCCTCTCAGTACCGGGCTTCCCCTCAGTACTGGGCTGCTTCGGTCCCGGGCTGCTCCTCTGTCCCGGGCTGCCCCTCTGTCCTGAGCTGCCCTGCTGTCCTGAGCTGCCCCTCTATCCTGAGTTGCCCCTCTGTCCCGAGCTGCCCCTCTGTCCCGAGCTGCCCCTCTGTCCCGAGCTGCCCCTCTGTCCCGAGCTGCCCCTCGGTCCCGAGCTGCCCCTCAGTTATGTGGGGATCAGGGTGAGGACTATTAGGCCATGGTCGGCGGAGAAGGTGGATTATCCTAGGACGCGAAGGGGAGGAACTAGGACATTTATGGAGTGGGGTCCACGTCCCGAGCCAGAACCGCCACCATGGACAGACGCCCACCCGGACCCTCCCTATGCTCTTGAGGTGCGTCCCGGAGTCCGCACCTTAGGGGGGGGGTTCTGTCACGCCTTGGTCATTGTATCTTGTGTTTTTGTTATATGTTTAGGTAGGCCAGGGTGTGACATGGGTTTATATGTTGTATTTCGTATTGGGGTTTGTATTAATTGGGAGTGTGTATTATTAGGGGTGTGTCTAGTTAGGCTTGGCTGCCTGAGGCGATTCCTAATTGGAGTCAGCTGATTCTCGTTGTCTCGGATTGGGAACCGTATTTAGGCAGCCTGAGTGCGCGTTGTATTTCGTGGGTGATTGTACCTGTCTCTGTGTTAGTCACCAGATAGGCTGTAATTAGTTTCACTCGTTTGTTGTTTTTGTATTTTCAGTTATTTCATGTACCGCATTATCTTCATTAAAAGTCATGAGTAACCTACACGCTGCATTTCTCGGTCTGACTCTCTTCAAACGACAGACGAAGTTCGTTACAACGACAGAT
>NW_026283068.1:12500-29397 GCF_023373465.1 Oncorhynchus keta | reverse complement strand
GTAATTATTTGTCCAACAGTTGCAAACAAGAGTTTCTATTGGACAAATTCAGGTATGTTTATCCCCGTTTCGTTCCACTTTTCAACAGAATCGGCCTGAATGAACACACCCCTGATCACACGCAAACACATTTCATTTTCATAGAAGCCACATACAAAAAACAGCATGATCCCTTTGATCGTTGTATAATTCCTTCTCGCATCTACGCACTCTCTTCCTCTCATCTTTTTCCCTTCACTTGTGGACTTCGGTGCACACACATCAGCTGTCTGTGACCAGGTGAAAAATGTTTTCCAAGCCAAACCTTCATATCATAACCGCTACACACAGCCTACATCGTTGTCACCATATTAGCTAACGTCATGGTCAACAAAGCTACTAGAACTAACATTAAACACAGTAAACAGTAAACACGCTTACACTCATGCAGTACAGTGTACAGTCAGCAAGCAGTTTAGCAGTTACAACGGTGGGCCCCGGTGGCAATAAATTAATAAAACCAAAATCTTACCTTGACTTGGAAGAGTTCCAGCATTGGATAGCCATAGCCAGCTAGCCAACATAGCATTCCTCTCCGTTTGAGCCAGGTGTTTGAGTAGGCTAAACTAAACTCAGCAAAAAAGAAACGTCCTCTCACTGTCAACTGTGTTTATTTTCAGCAAACTTAACATGTGTGTAAATATTTGTATGAACATAACAAGATTCAACAACTGAGACATAAAAATTAACAAGTTCCACAAACATGTGACTAACAGAAATTGAATAATGTGTCGCTGAACAAAAGGGGGTTAAAAGTAAGTCAGTATCTGGTGGCCACCAGCTGCATTAAGTACTGCAGTGCATCTCCTCCTCATGGACTGCACCAGATGTGCCAGTTCTTGCTGTAAGATGTTACCCCACTATTCCACCAAGGCACCTGCAAGTTCCCAGACATTTCTGTGGAGAATGACCCAAGCCTCTGATTCAACAGGTCCCAGACATGCTTAATGGGATTGACATCTGGGCTCTTTTGCTGGCCATGACAGAACACTGACATTCCTGTCTTGCAGGAAATCACGCACAGAACAAACAGTATGGCTGGTGGCATTGTCATGCTGGAGGGTCATGTCAGGATGAGCCTGCAGGAAGGGTACCATGAGGGAGGAGGATGTCTTCCTGTAACGCACAGCGTTGATATTGCCTGCAATGACAACAAGCTCAGTCCGATGAGTCCGATGATGCTGTGACACACCGCCCAGACCATGACAGACCTTCCATCTCCAAATCGATCCCGCTCCAGAGTACAGGCCTCAGTGTAACGGTCATTCCTTCAACAATAAACGCGAATCAGATCATCACCCCTGGTGAGACAAAACCGCGACTCGTCAGTGAAGAGCATCTTGTGCATTGTTTAAACCCTGTACAATGAAGATCTGTGAAGTTATTTGGACTTTTATGATCACTGACGCCATTTCCGGTCACAACTTGCAGGCTTGTTTTCGAGTTCCTGTGCGTTTTGTTGCCAACCTATTTTGCTACCTGACAACTTTACGGTTTTCACTTTTAATTACCGTTCATATATTTATTTATTTTTTCCTCAACTTTTTCACTCCGGATGCTTTATCTGGACACGATTCGTCAGAACCTCCAACAGCCGAAGCTAAGTAGTAACATTAACATCACGCCTTCTAATTGTAGTCGCTCTACTCGCCTTACTACGGAGAGGATAGCTGTGCTGCAAGCCCAGCTTCAGACGCACCGTTAGGCAAGGGTAATTTCAGTGTAGGAAAGGATGAAACAGCGTCTGTGCCACCAGTAAGTACAGATAGTAGTATAAATCCCCTGGCACAGTCCCTGCAGCCGGACAACTTTCTCACGGTTTCTGGAAGGAAATGCTGTAGGAAAGCTCAACCGGTGTCGCCCATTCAGCCGACAGAAACTTTCAACCGGTTTTCCCCATTACAGCGGGTCGGAGTCAGAGGCCGAGTCTTCTCTGGTCTCTACTCCTCCCTGCTACGGGGTCTGAGACGCCGGCTTCCCACCATTAGCTCTGACAAATTGAAAACTCTAGTCATTGGCGACTCCATTACCTGCAGTATTAGACTTAAAACGAATCATCCAGCGATCATACACTGTTCACCAGGGGGCAGGGCTACCGACGTTAAGGCTAATCTGAAGATGGTGCTGGCTAAAGCTAAAACTGGCGAGTGTAGAGAGTATAGAGATATTGTTATCCACGTCGGCACCAACGATGTTAGGATGAAACAGTCAGAGATCACCAAGCGCAACATAGCTTTCTGCGTGCATATCAGCTAGAAAGATGTGTCGGGCATCGAGTAATTGTCTCTGGCCCTCTCCCCAGTTAGGGGAGTGATGAGCTCTACAGCAGAGTCTCACAACTCAATCGCTGGTTGAAAACTGTTTTCTGCCCCTCCCAAAAGATAGAATTTGTAGATAATTGGCCCTCTTTCTGGGACTCACCCACAAACAGGACCAAGCCTGGCCTGCTGAGGAGTGACGGACTCCATCCTAGCTGGAGGGGTGCTCTCATCTTATCAACCAACATAGACAGGGCTCTAACTCCCTCTAGCTCCACAATGAAATAGGGTGCAGGCCAGGCAGCAGGCTGTTAGCCAGCCTGCCAGCATAGTGTAGTCCGCCACTAGCACAGTCAGTGCAGTCAGCTCAGCTATCACCATTGAGACCGTGTCTGTGCCTCGACCTAGGTTGGGCAAAACTAAACATGGCGGTGTTCGCCTTAGCAATCCCACTAGGATAAAGACCACCTCCATTCCAGTCATCACTGAAAGAGATCATGATACCTCACATCTCAAAATAGGCTACTTAATGTTAGATCCCTTACTTCAAAGGCAATTATAGTCAATTAACTAATCACTGATCATAATCTTGATGTGATTGGCCTGACTGAAACATGGCTTAAGCCTGATGAATTTACTGTTTTAAATGAGGCCTCACCTCCTGGCTACACTAGTGACCATATCCCCGTGCATCCTGCAAAGGTGGAGGTGTTGCTAACATTTACGATAGCAAATTTCAATTTACAAAAAAATAAATGACGTTTTCGTCTTTTGAGCTTCTAGTCGTGAAATCTATGCAGCCTACTCAATCACTTTTTTATAGCTACTGTTTACAGGCCTCCTGGGCCATATACAGCGTTTCTCACTGAGTTCCCTGAATTCCTATCGGACCTTGTAGTCATAGCAGATAATATTCTAATCTTTGGTGACTTTAATATTCACATGGAAAAGTTCACAGACCCACTCCAAAAGGCTTTCGGAGCCATCATCGACTCAGTGGGTTTTGTCCAACATGTCTCTGGACCCACTCACTGTCACAGTCATACGCTGGACCTAGTTTTGTCCCATGGAATAAATGTTGTGGATCTTAATGTTTTTCCTCATAATCCTGGACTATCGGACCACCATTTTATTACGTTTGCAATTGCAACAAATAATCTGCTCAGACCCCAACCAAGGACCATCAAAAGTTGTGCTATAAATTCACAGACAACACAAAGATTCCTTGATGCCCTTCCAGACTCCCCTCTGCCTACCCAAGGACGCCAGAGGACAAAAATCAGTTAACCACCTAACTGAGGATCTCAATTTAATCTTGCGCAATACCCTAGATGCAGTTGCAACCCTAAAAACTAAAAACATTTCTCATAAGAAACTAGCTCCCTGGTACACAGAAAATACCCGAGCTCTGAAGCAAGCTTCCAGAAAATTGGAACGGAAATGGCGCCACACCAAACTGGAAGTCTTCTGACTAGCTTGGAAAGACGGTACCATGCAGTACCGAAGAGCCCTTACTGCTGCTCGATCATCCTATTTTTCTAACTTAATTGAGGAAAATAAGAACAATCCGAAATTCCTTTTTGATACTGTCGCAAAGCTAACTAAAAAGCATCATTCCCCAAGAGAGGATGACTTTCACTTTAGCAGTGATAAGTTCATGAACTTCTTTGAGGAAAAGATTATGATTATTAGAAAGCAAATTACGGACTTCTCTTTTTAACGTATTCCTCCAAACCTCAGTTGTCCTGAGTCTGCACAACTCTGCCAGGACCTAGGATCAAGAGAGACGCTCAAGTGTTTTAGTACTATATCTCTTGACACAATGATGAAAATAATCATGGCCTCTAAACCTTCAAGCTGCATACTGGACCCTATTCCAACTAAACTACTGAAAGAGCTGCTTCCTGTGCTTGGCCCTCCTATGTTGAACATAATAAATGGCTCTCTATCCACTGGATGTGTACCAAACTCACTAAAAGTGGCAGTAATAAAGCCTCTCTTGAAAAAGCCAAACCTTGACCCAGAAAATATAAAAACTATCGGCCTATATCGAATCTTCCATTCCTCTCAAAAATTTTAGAGAAGGCTGTTGCGCAGCAACTCACTGCTTTCCCGAAGACAAACAATGTATACGAAATGCTTCAGTCTGGTTTTAGACCCCATCATAGCACTGAGACGGCACTTGTGAAGGTGGTAAATTACATTTTAATGGCATCGGACCGAGACTCTGCATCTGTCCTCGTGCTCCTAGACCTTAGTGCTGCTTTTGATACCATCGATCACCACATTCTTTTGGAGAGATTGGAAACCCAAATTGGTCTACACGGACAAGTTCTGGCCTGGTTTAGATCTTATCTGTCGGAAAGATATCAGTTTGTCTCTGTGAATGGTTTGTCCTCTGACAAGTCAACTGTAAATTTCGGTGTTCCTCAAGGTTCCGTTTTAGGACCACTATTGTTTTCACTATATATTTTACCTCTTGGGGATGTTATTCGAAAACATAATGTTAACTTTCACTGCTATGCGGATGACACACAGCTGTACATTTCAATGAAACATGGTGAAGCCCCAAAATTGCACTTGCTAGAAGCATGTGTTTCAGACATAAGGAAGTGGATGGCTGCAAACTTTCTACTTTTAAACTCGGACAAAACAGAGATGCTTGTTCTAGGTCCCAAGAAACAAAGAGATCTTCTGTTGAATCTGACAATTAATCTTAATGGTTGTACAGTCGTCTCAAATAAAACTGTGAAGGACCTCGGCGTTACTCTGGACCCTGATCTCTCTTTTGAAGAACATATCAAGACCATTTCGAGGACAGCTTTTTCCATCTACGTAATATTGCAAAAATCAGAAACTTTCTGTCCAAAAATGATGCAGAAAAATTAATCCATGCTTTTGTCACTTCTAGGTTAGACTACTGCAATGCTCTACTTTCCGGCTACCGGATAAAGCACTAAATAAACTTCAGTTAGTGCTAAATACGGCTGCTAGAATCCTGACTAGAACCAAAAATTTGATCATATTACTCCAGTGCTAGCCTCTCTACACTGGCTTCCTGTCAAAGCAAAGGCTGATTTCAAGGTTTTACTGCTAACCTACAAAGCATTACATGGGCTTGCTCCTACCTATCTCTCTGATTTGGTCCTGCCGTACATACCTACACGTACGCTACGGTCACAAGACGCAGGCCTCCTAATTGTCCCTAGAATTTCTAAGCAAACAGCTGGAGGCAGGGCTTTCTCCTATAGAGCTCCATTTTTATGGAACGGTCTGCCTACCCATGCCAGAGACGCAAACTCGGTCTCAACCTTTAAGTCTTTACTGAAGACTCATCTCTTCAGTGGGTCATATGATTGAGTGTAGTCTGGCCCAGGAGTGGGAAGGTGAACGGAAAGGCTCTGGAGCAACAAACCGCCCTTGCTGTCTCTGCCTGGCCGGTTCCCCTCTTTCCACTGGGATTCTCTGCCTCTAACCCTATTAAAGGGGCTGAGTCACTGGCTTACTGGGGCTCTCTCATGCCGTCCCTGCAGGGGGTGCGTCACCTGAGTGGGTTGATTCACTGTTGTGGTCATCCTGTCTGGGTTGGTGACCCCCCCCTTGGGCTGTGCCGTGGCGGAGATCTTTGTGGGCTATACTCAGCCTTGTCTCAGGATGGTAAGTTGGTGGTTGAAGATATCCCTCTAGTGGTGTGGGGCTGTGCTTTGGCAAAGTGGGTGGGGTTATATCCTTCCTGTTTGGCCCTGTCCGGGGTGTCCTCGGATGGGGCCACAGTGTCTCCTGTCCCCTCCTGTCTCAGCCTCCAGTATTTATGCTGCAGTAGTTTGTGTCGGGGGGGCTAGGGTCAGTTTGTTATATCTGGAGTACTTCTCCTGTCCTATTCGGTGTCCTGTGTGAATCTAAGTGTGCGTTCTCTAATTCTCTCCTTCTTTCTTTCTCTCTCTCGGAGGACCTGAGCCCTAGGACCATGCCCCAGGACTACATGACATGATGACTCCTTGCTGTCCCCAGTCCACCTGGCCATGCTGCTGCTCCAGTTTCAACTGTTCTGCCTTACTATTATTCGACCATGCTGGTCATTTATGAACATTTGAACATCTTGGCCATGTTCTGTTATAATCTCCACCCGGCACAGCCAGAAGAGGACGGGCCACCCCACATATGCTCTCTCTAATTCTCTCTTTCTTTCTCTCTCTCGGAGGACCTGAGCCCTAGGACCGTGCCCCAGGACTACCTGACATGATGACTCCTTGCTGTCCCCGGTCCACCTGACTGTGCTGCTGCTCCAGTTTCAACTGTTCTGCATTGTTATTATTCGACCATGCTGGTCATTTATGAACATTTGAACATCTTGGCCATGTTCTGTTATAATCTCCACCGGCACAGCCAGAAGAGGACTGGCCACCCCACATAGCCTGGTTCCTCTCTAGGTTTCTTCCTAGGTTTTGACCTTTCTAGGGAGTTTTTCCTAGCCACCGTGCTTCTACACCTGCATTGCTTGCTGTTTGGGGTTTTAGGCTGGGTTTCTGTACAGCACTTTGAGATATCAGCTGATGTACGAAGGGCTATATAAATACATTTGATTTGATTTGATCTTTGAAAGACAGGGCTGAGTTTAGCTTGCTGCATTTGCTAGCTAAGTAAGTGAAAGTGAAAAATGACAATATCTCTCTCTCTCCCTCTCTTCCGTCTCCTTAATTGTTTTATAAATTAATTTGTTCAAAACAGTTCAACTATTGTCTTTCTCTTTGAGTTAACTAACACATGGTATGCACTGCAGTGCTAGCTAGCTGTAGCTTATGCTTTCAGTACTAGATTCATTCTCTAATGCATGATGCAAGAGCTCTGATAGGTATGAGGATGTCCTCCGGAAGTTGTCATAATTACTGTATAATTCTATGGAAGGGGGTGAGAACCATGAGAAGTTTTGTTTTGAAGTCAATGTACCCAGAGGAGGACGGAAGCTAACTGTCCTCCAGCTACACGATGGTGCTACCCTACAGAGTGCTGTTCCATAACAGTGTGTTTTAATCAATTATTTGGTGACGTGAATATATTTAGTACAGTTTTTTTTTAAATGACAATTTTTTTGTTTCACTATTTTTATTTTTATGAAATTCACTGAGGAGGATGGTCTTCCCCTTCCTCCTCTGAGGAGCCTCCACTAATTCAGCATGAGGGAATTGTAGCAGATGGTTAACTGAGAGGCCAGTTTAAACAGGAAAAAGGAATGAATCGGAATGAATTGCCTGGATCTAGCTGATATAGGGTGTAATTATTTGTCCAACAGTTGCAAACAAGAGTTTCTATTGGACAAATTCAGGTATGTTTATCCCCGTTTCGTTCCACTTTTCAACAGAATCGTCTGAATGAACACACCCTGATCACACGCAAACACATTTCATTTTCATAGAAGCCACATACAAACAGCATGATCCCTTTGATCGTTGTATAATTCCTTCTCGCATCTACGCACTCTCTTCCTCTCATCTTTTCCCTTCACTTGTGGACTTCGGTGCACAATACATCAGCTGTCTGTGACCAGGTGAAAAATGTTTTTCCAAGCCAAACCTTCATATCATAACCGCTACACACAGCCTACATCGTTGTCACCATATTAGCTAACGTCATGGTCAACAAAGCTACTAGAACTAACATTAAACACAGTAAACAGTAAACACGCTACACTCATGCAGTACAGTGTACAGTCAGCAAGCAGTTTAGCAGTTACAACGGTGGGCCCCGTGGCAATAAATTAATAAAACCAAAATCTTACCTTGACTTGGAAGAGTTCCAGCATTGGATAGCCATAGCCAGCTAGCCAACATAGCATTCCTCTCTGTTTGAGCCAGGTGTTTGAGTAGGCTAAACTAAACTCAGCAAAAAAAGAAACGTCCTCTCACTGTCAACTGTGTTTATTTTCAGCAAACTTAACATGTGTAAATATTTGTATGAACATAACAAGATTCAACAACTGAGACATAAAATTAACAAGTTCCACAAACATGTGACTAACAGAAATTGAATAATGTGTCGCTGAACAAAAGGGGGGTTAAAAGTAAGTCAGTATCTGGTGTGGCCACCAGCTGCATTAAGTACTGCAGTGCATCTCCTCCTCATGGACTGCACCAGATGTGCCAGTTCTTGCTGTAAGATGTTACCCCACTATTCCACCAAGGCACCTGCAAGTTCCCAGACATTTCTGTGGAGAATGACCCAAGCCTCTGATTCAACAGGTCCCAGACATGCTTAATGGGATTGACATCTGGGCTCTTTGCTGGCCATGACAGAACACTGACATTCCTGTCTTGCAGGAAATCACGCACAGAACAAACAGTATGGCTGGTGGCATTGTCATGCTGGAGGGTCATGTCAGGATGAGCCTGCAGGAAGGGTACCACATGAGGGAGGAGGATGTCTTCCTGTAACGCACAGCGTTGATATTGCCTGCAATGACAACAAGCTCAGTCCGATGAGTCCGATGATGCTGTGACACACCGCCCCAGACCATGACAGACCTTCCATCTCCAAATCGATCCCGCTCCAGAGTACAGGCCTCAGTGTAACGGTCATTCCTTCAACAATAAACGCGAATCAGATCATCACCCCTGGTGAGACAAAACCGCGACTCGTCAGTGAAGAGCATCTTGTGCATTGTTTAAACCCTGTACAATGAAGATCTGTGAAGTTATTTGGACTTTTATGATCACTGACGTCATTTCCGGTCACAACTTGCAGGCTTGTTTTCGAGTTCCTGTGCGTTTTGTTGCCAACCTATTTTGCTACCTGACAACTTTACGGTTTTCACTTTTTAATTACCGTTCATATATTTATTTATTTTTTCCTCAACTTTTTCACTCCGGATGCTTTATCTGGACACGATTCGTCAGGACCTCCAACAGCCGAAGCTAAGTAGTAACATTAACATCACGCCTTCTAATTGTAGTCGCTCTACTCGCCTTACGGAGAGGATAGCTGTGCTGCAAGCCCAGCTTCAGACGCAATCGTTAGGCAAGGGTAATTTCAGTGTAGGAAAGGATGAAACAGCGTCTGTGCCACCAGTAAGTACAGATAGTAGTATAAATCCCCTGGCACAGTCCCTGCAGCCGGACAACTTTCTCACGGTTTCTGGAAGGAAATGCTGTAGGAAAGCTCAACCGGTGTCGCCCATTCAGCCGACAGAAACTTTCAACCGGTTTTCCCCATTAAGCAGCGGGTCGGAGTCAGAGGCCGAGTCTTCTCTGGTCTCTACTCCTCCCGTTACGGGGTCTGAGACGCCGGCTTCCCACCATTAGCTCTGACAAATTGAAAACTCTAGTCATTGGCGACTCCATTACCTGCAGTATTAGACTTAAAACGAATCATCCAGCGATCATACACTGTTCACCAGGGGCAGGGCTACCGACGTTAAGGCTAATCTGAAGATGGTGCTGGCTAAAGCTAAAACTGGCGAGTGTAGAGAGTATAGAGATATTGTTATCCACGTCGGCACCAACGATGTTAGGATGAAACAGTCAGAGATCACCAAGCGCAACATAGCTTCTGCGTGCATATCAGCTAGAAAGATGTGTCGGCATCGAGTAATTGTCTCTGGCCCTCTCCCAGTTAGGGGAGTGATGAGCTCTACAGCAGAGTCTCACAACTCAATCGCTGGTTGAAAACTGTTTTCTGCCCCTCCCAAAAGATAGAATTTGTAGATAATTGGCCCTCTTTCTGGGACTCACCCACAAACAGGACCAAGCCTGGCCTGCTGAGGAGTGACGGACTCCATCCTAGCTGGAGGGTGCTCTCATCTT
Organism: Oncorhynchus keta; assembly: GCF_023373465.1. NCBI lineage: Eukaryota > Metazoa > Chordata > Actinopteri > Salmoniformes > Salmonidae > Oncorhynchus > Oncorhynchus keta. The sequence continues at coordinate 19,304 of NW_026283068.1, read as the reverse complement.
ATCAACCAACATAGACAGGGCTCTAACTCCTCTAGCTCCACAATGAAATAGGGTGCAGGCCAGGCAGCAGGCTGTTAGCCAGCCTGCCAGCATAGTGTAGTCCGCCACTAGCACAGTCAGTGCAGTCAGCTCAGCTATCACCATTGAGACCGTGTCTGTGCCTCGACCTAGGTTGGGCAAAACTAAACATGGCGGTGTTCGCCTTAGCAATCCCACTAGGATAAAGACCACCTCCATTCCAGTCATCACTGAAAGAGATCATGATACCTCACATCTCAAAATAGGGCTACTTAATGTTAGATCCCTTACTTCAAAGGCAATTATAGTCAATTAACTAATCACTGATCATAATCTTGATGTGATTGGCCTGACTGAAACATGGCTTAAGCCTGATGAATTTACTGTTTTAAATGAGGCCTCACCTCCTGGCTACACTAGTGACCATATCCCCGTGCATCCCGCAAAGGTGGAGGTGTTGCTAACATTTACGATAGCAAATTTCAATTTACAAAAAAATAAATGACGTTTTCGTCTTTTGAGCTTCTAGTCGTGAAATCTATGCAGCCTACTCAATCACTTTTATAGCTACTGTTTACAGGCCTCCTGGGCCATATACAGCGTTTCTCACTGAGTTCCTGAATTCCTATCGGACCTTGTAGTCATAGCAGATAATATTCTAATCTTTGGTGACTTTAATATTCACATGGAAAAGTTCACAGACCCACTCCAAAAGGCTTTCGGAGCCATCATCGACTCAGTGGGTTTTGTCCAACATGTCTCTGGACCCACTCACTGTCACAGTCATACGCTGGACCTAGTTTTGTCCCATGGAATAAATGTTGTGGATCTTAATGTTTTTCCTCATAATCCTGGACTATCGGACCACCATTTTATTACGTTTGCAATTGCAACAAATAATCTGCTCAGACCCCAACCAAGGACCATCAAAAGTTGTGCTATAAATTCACAGACAACACAAAGATTCCTTGATGCCCTTCCAGACTCCCTCTGCCTACCCAAGGACGCCAGAGGACAAAAATCAGTTAACCACCTAACTGAGGATCTCAATTTAATCTTGCGCAATACCCTAGATGCAGTTGCAACCCTAAAAACTAAAAACATTTCTCATAAGAAACTAGCTCCCTGGTACACAGAAAATACCCGAGCTCTGAAGCAAGCTTCCAGAAAATTGGAACGGAAATGGCGCCACACCAAACTGGAAGTCTTCTGACTAGCTTGGAAAAAGACGGTACCATGCAGTACCGAAGAGCCCTTACTGCTGCTCGATCATCCTATTTTTCTAACTTAATTGAGGAAAATAAGAACAATCCGAAATTCCTTTTTGATACTGTCGCAAAGCTAACTAAAAAGCATCATTCCCCAAGAGAGGATGACTTTCACTTTAGCAGTGATAAGTTCATGAACTTCTTTGAGGAAAAGATTATGATTATTAGAAAGCAAATTACGGACTTCTCTTTAACGTATTCCTCCAAACCTCAGTTGTCCTGAGTCTGCACAACTCTGCCAGGACCTAGGATCAAGAGAGACGCTCAAGTGTTTTAGTACTATATCTCTTGACACAATGATGAAAATAATCATGGCCTCTAAACCTTCAAGCTGCATACTGGACCCTATTCCAACTAAACTACTGAAAGAGCTGCTTCCTGTGCTTGGCCCTCCTATGTTGAACATAATAAATGGCTCTCTATCCACTGGATGTGTACCAAACTCACTAAAAGTGGCAGTAATAAAGCCTCTCTTGAAAAAGCCAAACCTTGACCCAGAAAATATAAAAAACTATCGGCCTATATCGAATCTTCCATTCCTCTCAAAAATTTTAGAGAAGGCTGTTGCGCAGCAACTCACTGCTTTCCCGAAGACAAACAATGTATACGAAATGCTTCAGTCTGGTTTTAGACCCCATCATAGCACTGAGACGGCACTTGTGAAGGTGGTAAATTACATTTTAATGGCATCGGACCGAGACTCTGCATCTGTCCTCGTGCTCCTAGACCTTAGTGCTGCTTTTGATACCATCGATCACCACATTCTTTTGGAGAGATTGGAAACCCAAATTGGTCTACACGGACAAGTTCTGGCCTGGTTTAGATCTTATCTGTCGGAAAGATATCAGTTTGTCTCTGTGAATGGTTTGTCCTCTGACAAGTCAACTGTAAATTTCGGTGTTCCTCAAGGTTCCGTTTTAGGACCACTATTGTTTTCACTATATATTTTACCTCTTGGGGATGTTATTCGAAAACATAATGTTAACTTTCACTGCTATGCGGATGACACACAGCTGTACATTTCAATGAAACATGGTGAAGCCCCAAAATTGCACTTGCTAGAAGCATGTGTTTCAGACATAAGGAAGTGGATGGCTGCAAACTTTCTACTTTAAACTCGGACAAAACAGAGATGCTTGTTCTAGGTCCCAAGAAACAAAGAGATCTTCTGTTGAATCTGACAATTAATCTTAATGGTTGTACAGTCGTCTCAAATAAAACTGTGAAGGACCTCGGCGTTACTCTGGACCCTGATCTCTCTTTTGAAGAACATATCAAGACCATTTCGAGGACAGCTTTTTTCCATCTACGTAATATTGCAAAATCAGAAACTTTCTGTCCAAAAATGATGCAGAAAAATTAATCCATGCTTTTGTCACTTCTAGGTTAGACTACTGCAATGCTCTACTTTCCGGCTACCCGGATAAAGCACTAAATAAACTTCAGTTAGTGCTAAATACGGCTGCTAGAATCCTGACTAGAACCAAAAAATTTGATCATATTACTCCAGTGCTAGCCTCTCTACACTGGCTTCCTGTCAAAGCAAAGGCTGATTTCAAGGTTTTACTGCTAACCTACAAAGCATTACATGGGCTTGCTCCTACCTATCTCTCTGATTTGGTCCTGCCGTACATACCTACACGTACGCTACGGTCACAAGACGAGGCCTCCTAATTGTCCCTAGAATTTCTAAGCAAACAGCTGGAGGCAGGGCTTTCTCCTATAGAGCTCCATTTTTATGGAACGGTCTGCCTACCCATGCCAGAGACGCAAACTCGGTCTCAACCTTTAAGTCTTTACTGAAGACTCATCTCTTCAGTGGGTCATATGATTGAGTGTAGTCTGGCCCAGGAGTGGGAAGGTGAACGGAAGGCTCTGGAGCAACAAACCGCCCTTGCTGTCTCTGCCTGGCCGGTTCCCCTCTTTCCACTGGGATTCTCTGCCTCTAACCCTATTAAAGGGGCTGAGTCACTGGCTTACTGGGGCTCTCTCATGCCGTCCCTGCAGGGGGTGCGTCACCTGAGTGGGTTGATTCACTGTTGTGGTCATCCTGTCTGGGTTGGTGACCCCCCTTGGGCTGTGCCGTGGCGGAGATCTTTGTGGGCTATACTCAGCCTTGTCTCAGGATGGTAAGTTGGTGGTTGAAGATATCCCTCTAGTGGTGTGGGGGCTGTGCTTTGGCAAAGTGGGTGGGGTTATATCCTTCCTGTTTGGCCCTGTCCGGGGTGTCCTCGGATGGGGCCACAGTGTCTCCTGTCCCCTCCTGTCTCAGCCTCCAGTATTTATGCTGCAGTAGTTTGTGTCGGGGCTAGGGTCAGTTTGTTATATCTGGAGTACTTCTCCTGTCCTATTCGGTGTCCTGTGTGAATCTAAGTGTGCGTTCTCTAATTCTCTCCTTCTTTCTTTCTCTCTCTCGGAGGACCTGAGCCCTAGGACCATGCCCCAGGACTACATGACATGATGACTCCTTGCTGTCCCCAGTCCACCTGGCCATGCTGCTGCTCCAGTTTCAACTGTTCTGCCTTACTATTATTCGACCATGCTGGTCATTTATGAACATTTGAACATCTTGGCCATGTTCTGTTATAATCTCCACCCGGCACAGCCAGAAGAGGACGGGCCACCCCACATATGCTCTCTCTAATTCTCTCTTTCTTTCTCTCTCTCGGAGGACCTGAGCCCTAGGACCGTGCCCCAGGACTACCTGACATGATGACTCCTTGCTGTCCCCGGTCCACCTGACTGTGCTGCTGCTCCAGTTTCAACTGTTCTGCATTGTTATTATTCGACCATGCTGGTCATTTATGAACATTTGAACATCTTGGCCATGTTCTGTTATAATCTCCACCCGGCACAGCCAGAAGAGGACTGGCCACCCCACATAGCCTGGTTCCTCTCTAGGTTTCTTCCTAGGTTTTGACCTTTCTAGGGAGTTTTTCCTAGCCACCGTGCTTCTACACCTGCATTGCTTGCTGTTTGGGGTTTTAGGCTGGGTTTCTGTACAGCACTTTGAGATATCAGCTGATGTACGAAGGGCTATATAAATACATTTGATTTGATTTGATCTTTGAAAGACAGGGCTGAGTTTAGCTTGCTGCATTTGCTAGCTAAGTAAGTGAAAGTGAAAAAATGACAATATCTCTCTCTCTCCCTCTCTTCCGTCTCCTTAATTGTTTTATAAATTAATTTGTTCAAAACAGTTCAACTATTGTCTTTCTCTTTGAGTTAACTAACACATGGTATGCACTGCAGTGCTAGCTAGCTGTAGCTTATGCTTTCAGTACTAGATTCATTCTCTAATGCATGATGCAAGAGCTCTGATAGGTATGAGGATGTCCTCCGGAAGTTGTCATAATTACTGTATAATTCTATGGAAGGGGGTGAGAACCATGAGAAGTTTTGTTTTGAAGTCAATGTACCCAGAGGAGGACGGAAGCTAACTGTCCTCCAGCTACACGATGGTGCTACCCTACAGAGTGCTGTTCCATAACAGTGTGTTTTAATCAATTATTTGGTGACGTGAATATATTTAGTACAGTTTTTTTTTAAATGACAATTTTTTTGTTTCACTATTTTTATTTTTATGAAATTCACTGAGGAGGATGGTCTTCCCCTTCCTCCTCTGAGGAGCCTCCACTAATTCAGCATGAGGGAATTGTAGCAGATGGTTAACTGAGAGGCCAGTTTAAACAGGAAAAAGGAATGAGTGAGTAAAGAATGAGAATAGCATTGAGAAACAGAATGAGTTAAACCCTCAATGTCAGGCACCTACCCTAAACGGAGAAATACACACCTCCCCCACACAGAGAAATACACACCTCCCCCACACAGAGAAATACACACCTCCCCACACAGAGAAATACACACCTCCCCTAAACTGAGAAATATACACCTCCCCCACACAGAGAAATACACACCTCCCCCACACAGAGAAATACACACCTCCCCTAAACAGAGAAATACACACCTCCCCCACACAGAGAAATACACACCTCCCCCACACAGAGAAATACACATCTCCCCTAAACAGAGAAATACACACCTCCCCTAAACAGAGAAGTACACACCTCCCCACACAGAGAAACACACACCTCCCCCACACAGAGAAATACACACCTCCCCCACACAAAGAAATACACACCTCCCCCACACAGAGAAATAGACACCTCCCCCACAAAGAGAAATTCACACCTCCCCCACACAGAGAAATAGACACCTCCCCCACAAAGAGAAATGCACACCTCCCCCACACAGAGAAATACAACCCCCACACACACAGAAAATCCATACCTCCCTACACAGAGAAATAGACACCTCCCCCACACAGAGAAATACACACCTCCCTACATAGGGAAATACACACCTCCCCTACACAGAGAAATACACACCTCCCTACACAGGGAAATACACACCTCCCCTACACAGAGAAATACACACCTCCCTAAACGGAGAAATACACACCTCCCCTACACAGGGAAATATACACCTCCCCCCACACAGAGAAATACACACCTCCCTACACAGAGAAATACACACCTCCCTACACAGAGAAATACACACCTCCCTACACTGAGAAATCCATTCCTCGTTTGTGGACATTACAGCATTATTGGAGGGATTTAGGCTGGGACTCAGTCCAATCACGCTATGTCCGCAATGTACGTTTGAAAGGCAATGTTCCCGCATTAATCACATTCACGGTAACACTGCAGATAAATTACCTTTATTTGTCCAAATCCATGTTCATACTGAATCCTGGCCTTGATTTCACACATGGCAATCAGAATAAACAACCCTTAATTTCACTGTTCTATTGCTTGATTCCAACTATTGCTTGATTCCAACTATTGATTGATTCCAGCTATTGATTGATTCCAACTATTGATTGATTCCTGCTATTGATTGATTCCAGCTATTGATTGATTCCAACTATTGATTGATTCCAACTATTGATTGATTCCTGCTATTGATTGATTCCAACTATTGATTGATTCCAGCTATTGATTGATTCGCTATTGATTGATTCCAACTATTGCTTGATTCCAACTATTGCTTGATTCCAGCTATTGATTGATTCCAGCTATTGATTGATTCCAACTATTGCTTGATTCCAGCTATTGATTGATTCCAGCTATTGATTGATTCCAACTATTGATTGATTCCAGCAATTGATTGTCTCCAGAGGATATTGTTGCTATGTACAGAATTCCAAGTCCAAAACCACCTACAACATACTGTACATACAGTATGAACATACTACACATTACTCACATGTATCACATCTAAAATTAGAGTGTTGTTATGTAAACATCATGTACTGGAGGGTTTTTGTATTGTGAGATGGGGCTTAGGATGTAAGTTGTGTAGGCGAGATGTGCAGTAGCATGGGGTTGGGTCTGTATGTGTGTGCATGTGTTTGTGTGTGTGCATGTGTGTGTGCATGCATGTGTTGTGTGTGTGTGCATGCATGTGTTGTGTGTGTCATATCTGCTTTGGGCATACGTCATAAGTCTGGGTC
>NW_026283068.1:0-7500 GCF_023373465.1 Oncorhynchus keta | reverse complement strand
AAAAAAGCCCTTGAATTGAATTTAAGAGCATCTATTTCACATTATTACAGCATCATCAGACTGAGCTTGTTGTCATTGCAGGCAATATCAATGCTGTGCGTTACAGGGAAGACATCCTCCTCCCTCATGTGGTACCCTTCCTGCAGGCTCATCCTGACATGACCCTTCAGCATGACAATGCCACCAGCCATACTGTTTGTTCTGTGCGTGATTGTCGTGAATGTCAGTTTTCTGCCATGGCCAGCGAAGAGCCCAGATCTCAACCCCATTGAGCACGACTGGGACCTGTTGGATCGGAGGGTGAGGGCGAGGGACATTCCCCCCAGAAATGTCCGGGAACTTGCAAGTGCCTTGATGGAAGAGTTGGGTAATATCTCACAGCAAGAACTGGCAAATCTGGTGCAGTCCATGAGGAGGAGATGCACTGCAGTACTTAATGCATCTGGTGGCCCCCCTTGTTCAGGGACACATTATACCATTTATGTTAGTGTAACAGTATAACTTTAGACTGTCCCCTCGCGCGAACCAGGGACGCTCTGCACACATCAGCACTACTACTTCAAGGTCTCAGCGCAAGTGACGTCACCAATTGAAAACGCACCGCTAACTAAGCTAGCCGTTTATAATATATAATAATATATGCCATTTGGCAGACGCTTTTATCCAAAGCGACTTACAGTCATGTGTGCATACATTCTACGTATGGGTGGTCCCGGAATCGAACCCACTACCCTGGCGTTACAAGCGCCATGCTCTACCAACTGAGCTACAGAAGGACCACGTTTCACATCCGTTACATTAGTCACATGTCTGTGGAACTTGTTCATTTTATGTCTCAGTTGTTGAATCTTGTTATGTTCATACAAATATTTACACATGTTAGGTTTGCTGAAAATAAACACAGTTGACAGTGAAAGGACGTTTATTGTTGTTGTTGAATTTATATCCTGCACACACACCTTTAAAAAACATAAAAAATTATATTGAATGTTCTCATTATCCAATAAAACGCTTGTCTTTCACTGATGAAAGACTTACAGATTCTAAAAGTCAGCAACAGCAGAGTTGCTGAAGCAAAGTGTCTTCACAGCTGAAAACCAATTGAATGTCATTTGCCTCAACAAGGAACACCCCAAAGTCATTACCGACACTTGCAGTTTCCCTTTCCAATTCGATCCTCTCCTCCAGACAGGAACAGGTGAAGCGAGAGGATTTACTTCGCCCAAAATCTGTATGTGAAAGTGTCGAGTTACTAGAGGCTAATTTGATCAAATAGAAGTTTCGTAATGTTTAGGCTGTTACAAATGTACTGATATAATTGGATTCACGTTGCATTCCGGCAACTTTGAGAAGAATGACTAAGTTGTGCATCATTGGCTACAATGGTTCCACCTGACCTAATTTGCCTTCAATCATTGAGGACATGTATTTCCGTTGTTTAGGGGGGGTCACTCGGCTTTCTTGACAATATAATAAATAATCTTTGTCTTCTCTCAAAAAGCCCCAGTGAGTCACGTGATAAGCTGCAACAGGTCATATGACTGAAGGGAAAGTTCCTTCTGATTGTACAAAATCGCAGAGGACTTAGCACAAACTCGTATCGCAGGTGCATCGCAGTTTGGGGAAATAGAGCTTAACGTTTTCAATTTGTTCTTATACGTAGACTCAAGTTCCTTGCTAGTTATTATCGTAGATTCAAATCTCTGCGTAGTGCTGTAAACAGGAGCGTGGTGTGACGCGATGAAGGTGAGCGGTGTGTTGTTGTGTGTGTTCCTGCTCTGGGTGGAGGGCTCCCAGGCTGATACCCCGGCCAACTGCACATATGAAGACCTGTTGGGCTCCTGGGTGTTCCAAGTATCGAAGGGGGGACAAGACAAAGGCATCAACTGCTCCATGATGGGTAAGAGCTGGAAATACGGAACGACCTCACGCTTTAAGCAATCAAGGAGGCTATGTAACAAACTTTTAATTAGTTCAAGTGTTAACTTGACCCGGTAGTCTATTGCCTTAGTTTGTAGGCTATTGATTTAGCTTTTGTATCGAGCATTGTGTCATTATTACAACTTTCACCTCTGCCCAATGTTACAATGTCTACCCGTCTTACTTTGCAATACAGAAGAAGCCCAACGTTTAATTGAGATGTAATTACCAAAATGTCTCTGTTTTTAAAAAGACACCATTGATAAGTCGATAACGGTGCGCCTGGAGAAGCTGTCTGTGGCTGTGGACGACCTGGGGAACACGGGATTCTTCACCCTCATCTACAATCAGGGCTTTGAGGTTGTCCTCAACGACTACAAGTGGTTTGGCTTCTTCAAGGCAGGTTTAAGCTCTCACTTGTTTCATTCAGGGTTCCACTTTAGTCTGTAACAGTAGCATACTACGATCTCTGTCAAGAGGTCTGGAACCCTTTTGGTGGATCAGGAATTCCATTTAATCTCCAGCCTGTAGGCTACAGAAAAGACCACATCCTTGTTCCACCATATTCTATCTGCTACAGGATTGTTGATGGGACGTTGACATGCTGCACAGATGTTTCTATAGCAGCTCCCTGGAGAGGTGTGCTGGGAATGGACAATAAATATTTCACATCCTTATCTTTGACAGTGGGCACTGATTATCAAAGGGCTGCATCAGCTCTCACCTAAAGCCCATAAACCACTGGTTGAGAGGAACTGTCATTGCTGTGATGGAAGTCCTCCTACCGTGTAGCCTTGTACATTACATTTCAGACACATGGCTGGTCACCTTTCCTGTTATTGCAGAGTTGGTGGTTCAATCACTAATCTGACTTTTACATCTCAGTTGCTACATTGATATATTCAGGCTTGTGTTTCAAATATACTTTCAGTGTTGTGTTGATACTTTTTCATTTGGGGTTGTATTTCGTTTGGCTTTGTCACGTGACTTCCTTGTGACTATCAGGGGAAATGTTCAGTGTTGTCCCTCCTACATGGTTTAGCTGACGGCTGCACGTCCCTTGTACTTCCTTATTGAAACTGTCTGGACTTGTTTCAGCACAGTGACACACCACATGCTTCACTGGAAAAGCCCAGTGTTAGTTACTCATGGCTGCTGTTCATAACGCCACTGTCTGCTCACTCTCTCATATTGAAAGTGTTTTTCCCCACCTTTATTTAACCAGGGGAGTCTATATACAATGTGTGCAAAAGGCATGAGGAGGTTATCAGGGTAACTGCCACATCCACTTGCATAAAACATCACTGACTTGTAGCTCTTGTGTTTTTGAATCTTTAACTCGGGCCATAAAGATTCAATATGTGATCGTCCTCTTTCTACACAACACACAGGGACGCCTCGTACAGACTGATTTTCTCCTCTCTGTTCCAGTACTCTGAGCAGGGCTCTGAGGTGACCAGCTACTGTGACCAGACTCTGCCAGGCTGGGTCCATGATTCTCTGGGAAACAACTGGGCCTGCTTCACTGCCAAGAGGGTTGTCCCAACACCCCTCGCTCCGTAGACACACACCGCTACCATCCCAATGACCTGTGAGTAGCCTCAGGGTTTAATAGCAGGCTTGACACTCTGTGCCCAGTAATAATGCTCTCCAATAATCACCTATGTTTTCCCATTAAAGTCCTATAATTGGCTAGAAGGCTATTTTCATCCATGGTCCCATTTTAGTGTGAGCATTGCTCATATTGAAAAACAAGCAGTCTGCTTAGTTTAGACTCTCTTACGTTGGCTGTCAGTCACTGCTTGTGTGTTGTGTGATTCATGTGTTCTGGTCTGGGCAGTGCTCTCTCCCTCTGGCTGTTCTAGTGCTCCTGCATTTGTTCATTCTGTTTCCTTCCTTCAGGCTGTGTAGGTCTGTTTACCTCTCCTGTGGGGTATATGTCAATCAAGTCATTCAAATGTATATTTATAAAGCCTGATTTTTACATCAGCCGATGTCAAAGTGCTATACAGAAACCCAGCCTTAAACCCCAAACAGCAAGCAATGCAGAGGTAGAATCAGTTTTTACGTTGGTGTAGGTCTGTTTACTCCTCCCCCAGGTTGGTGTAGGTCTGTTTACTCCTCCCCCAGGTTGGTGTAGGTCTGTTTACTCCTCCCCCAGGTTGGTGTAGGTCTGTTTACTCCTCCCCCAGGTTGGTGTAGGTCTGTTTACTCCTCCCCCAGGTTGGTGTAGGTCTGTTTACTCCTCCCCCAGGTTGGTGTAGGTCTGTTTGCTCCTCCCCCAGGTTGGTGTAGGTCTGTTTGCTCCTCCCCCAGGTTGGTGTAGGTCTGTTTGCTCCTCCCCCAGGTTGGTGTCGGTCTGTTTGCTCCTCCCCCAGGTTGGTGTCGGTCTGTTTGCTCCTCCCCCAGGTTGGTGTCGGTCTGTTTACTCCTCCTTCCCCTCCCCCAGGTTCCTCCAGAGGTCCTACAAACACAACCTGGACTTCATTGACTCCATCAACGTGGCCCAGAGCTCCTGGAAAGCCATGGCCTACAGCGAACATGAGACCTACACTCTGCAGCAGCTAATGCACAGAGCTGGGGGAGCAGCTTCACACATCCCCAGGTACAGTCACTCACTTGTGACTCTATGTATTGAAACAGGAATTCAATTATTATTAAACTCATTTTAGCGAACTTCACACAAGGCAGAAGCAGGATGAGTGTCAGCTGTGAGATTTGTTACTTCTGAAAGAAAAGGGGGACAATCAGGGACTTAACTTTAGTTTAAGTGGGGGGGCATTTATTATATTTTATCCTGTCAAACACTCCACACAGCCCACCTGACTGCTCGGCGGCGTCCGCATGGTCCTAATGCACACCTTCGCCTCACTTTGCATCACATTCCAACGATCAAACTGGGGGTGACAAAAGCAATTTCATAATGTGGGAGGGACAGGTCCACAGTGACAGTTGTGCCCCTGGAGAGAATAGTCATGGCAGATGAGTCCAAGGCTAGAGGGTTCTGTTTTAGGATAATGGGACATGGTCTCTGGCCCCAACTCGTCTAGACTGCTCTGGTATGACGGATAGTAAGAGGCACTCTGTACAAGGGCTTACAAATGCCTGAGGTTTCTTTCTCTCTCAACCCCCAGCTGAGTTGTATTTCTCTCCACTCGTTCACTCCCCCCTCATGGGTTTTAAAGGAATGGTTTGGTGTCAGAAATATGTTTAACTAAGTACAGTCATTACGGTGACACCAATCCATAGTGTGGGGGGGGGGGGACTAGTGATCACCTCAGGAGACCGTGGGGAAGAGATCACCTTGGTGGTGGTCAGTAGGTATGAAACAGGACTCTAAAACGGAGGTAGTACCTAAAGGTGTTCAATAGGAACACTCATTTTGGAGTCATTGCGAAACATGTCCATGGTGTACCCTTATTGTATGAGTCTATGCTCCTCCCCAGACGTGTTGGCCCCGCCCTGTGACATCAACGCTAGCCAAGATGGCGGCCGGCCTCCTGAGCGCTGGGACTGGAGAGATGTCAACGGAGTCAACTACCTCAGTCCTGTCCGCAACCAGGGTAACGCACGCTGGGTCAAATGCCTACACTTGTCTATCGTGACTCTTGGCAAAATGTCTCCTCTCACAACCCATGTGTTTAATGTTCAGCCTTTCTGCTGTGTCTGAGGCCTTGGAATGTCCTCTACAGGGCATACTGTACCACTGCCTGTCCTAGTTAGAGAACTGCTAAATCAATGGTTCCTCCTGGATTATAGTGGCCAACGTTCCCGTCTCAACCCCACAGACAACATGCTCATGTGTAGTGATTGCGTCACCCTCCATGTGAAGCCTCTGGCCACATTTTCATCTCCAGCATAATAATAATAATAATATATGCCATTTAGCAGACTCTTTTATCCAAAGCGACTTACAGTCATGTGTGCATACATTCTACGTATGGGTGGTCCCGGGAATCGAACCCACTACCCTGGCGTTACAAGCGCCATGCTCTACCAACTGAGCTACAGAAGGACCGCATAAATGGGCTTTTAGGATTAATTCCCACAGAACTCTAGTTGCAGGTTAAAAATGATCCACGGACTGCTTGACAGGGTGGCTGGTTCTTAGTGGTGGCTGATATTACAGTGAGGTTTTTGATTGGTTGTGACAGTGCAGTGTTTGATTGGTACTCTGTGGGCTCCAGCTTCGTGTGGTAGCTGCTATTCCTTTGCCTTAATGGGAATGTTGGAGGCTCGTGTCCGGCTCCAAACCAACAACACAGAGACTCCCATCTTCAGCCCACAGCAGGTCGTGTCCTGCTCCCAGTACTCCCAAGGTAATGAGCGAACACACTCTGCATAACGGTGTTTGTGTATTTCTCCCATATCTAAGCCCTTTACTTCTCCCTCCCTCCCTCTCAGGTTGTGACGGTGGTTTCCCCTACCTCATTGGGAAGTACGTCCAGGACTTTGGGATCGTGGAAGAGTCGTGTTATCCGTACGCTGGGACAGATTCCCCGTGTGACGTTCCCGATGGCTGTCTCCGCCACTACACTTCGGACTACAGCTACGTCGGAGGGTTCTACGGAGGCTGCAGCGAGTCTGCCATGATGCTGGAACTGGTCAAGAACGGACCCATGGGGGTGGCCTTTGAGGTGGGACACACACACACACGTTGGTTTGAGCATTGGCTAGCTCTATATGAATAATGGCCAGTATTAGTTTTTCTACGTCAAAATGGCCAGGTGTCTTCCTCACACTGTTCTCGTCCAGGTGTATCCTGACTTCATGCACTACAAGGAGGGTATCTACCACCACACAGGCCTCCATGACCCCTACAACCCGTTTGAGCTGACCAACCACGCGGTGCTGCTGGTGGGCTACGGCCAATGTCACGTCACGGGTCAGAAGTTCTGGGTGGTGAAGAACAGTTGGGGGACGAAGTGGGGCGAGGAGGGCTTCTTCAGGGTCAGACGGGGGTCTGACGAGTGTGCCATTGAGAGCATCGCTGTGGCAGCCAAGCCCATCCCTAAACTGTAGAGGGTCTACGGGGGTAGGAGGGAAAGGGTTAATCTTTAGGCATTTTCTCAATTGGAACCTAGCCTGAAGTCTACAATTGCATATAAATGTAATATTTTGAAATGGCTGGGACGTTGTCAGAGTGTAACTGTAAAAGTGTTCCCCAGGCTCGCTGGACAGTCTGATCCTTGCCAGTCAGATGGATATTTGTGAATGATACCAAAAGGGAACCTGCTATAATTCCCTGTAACTGGGATTTGTAGTTTTATTAGTATTTTGTAGTTAGTCTGGTGATTGATAGGAGGGCAGAGAACCTCTGCTCTTTATCTGTAATCTCAGGGGAGACTGTCCTGTGATCTTAAATATATTCCTTGTTGCTAGTCATCTCTGTACTGTCCTCTCCTATCTCTGCTGATGCTGTAAATTAGAGTCTCCTGGGAATGTTGAAAGGGACTGGCTCATGCTGTTGGAAGGGATGCAGTATGATTCAATGTTGGTACCTTTTTTTCTCACTTCAGAAGTGGTTGCCTTTCATTAGAAATGTCCGTTTTCCAATAATATCATATCATGCATGTTCAG
>NW_026283067.1:7500-12500 GCF_023373465.1 Oncorhynchus keta | reverse complement strand
TTGTGGAAGTTACCTGTGGCGCTGATGTTTAGGCCAAGGTATGTATAGTTTTTTGTGTGCTCTAGGGCAACAGTGTCTAGATGGAATTTGTATTTGTGGTCCTGGTGACTGGACCTTTTTGGAACACCATTATTTTGGTCTTACTGAGATTTACTGTCAGGGCCCAGGTCTGACAGAATCTGTGCATAAGATCTAGGTGCTGCTGTAGGCCCTCCTTGGTTGGTGACAGAAGCACCAGATCATCAGCAAACAGCAGACATTTGACTTCGGATTCTAGCAGGGGAGGCCGGGTGCTGCAGACTTTTCTAGTGCCCGCGCCAGTTCGTTGATATATATGTTGAAGAGGGTGGGGCTTAAGCTGCATCCCTGTCTAACCCCCACGACCCTGTGTGAAGAAATGTGTGTGTTTTTTGCCAATTTTAACCGCACACTTGTTGTTTGTGTACATGGATTTTATAATGTCATATGTTTTACCCCCAACACCACTTTCCATCAGTTTGTATAGCAGACCCTCATGCCAAATTGAGTCGAAGGCTTTTTGAAATCAACAAAGCATGAGAAGACTTTGCCTTTGTTTTGGTTTGTTTGGTTGTCAATTAAGGTGTGCAGGGTGAATACATGGTCTGTTGTACGGTAATTTGGTAAAAAGCCAATTTGACATTTGCTCAGTACATTGTTTTCATTGAGGAAATGTACGAGTCTGCTGTTAATAATAATGCAGAGGATTTTCCCAAGGTTACTGTTGACACATATTCCACGGTAGTTATTGGGGTCAAATTTGTCTCCACTTTTGTGGATTGGGGTGATCAGTCCTTGGTTCCAAATATTGGGGAAGATGCCAGAGCTAAGTATGATGTTAAAGAGTTTTAGTATAGCCAATTGGAATTTGTTGTCTGTATATTTGATCATTTCATTGAGGATACCATCGACACCACAGGCCTTTTTTGGGTTGGAGGGTTTTTATTTTGTCCTGTAACTCATTCAATGTAATTGGAGAATCCAGTGGGTTCTGGTAGTCTTTAATAGTTGATTCTAAGATCTGTATTTGATCATGTATATGTTTTTGCTCTTTGTTCTTTGTTATAGAACCAAAAGATTGGAGAAGTGGTTTACCCATACATCTCCATTTTGGATAGATAATTCTTCGTGTTGTTGTTTGTTTAGTGTTTTCCAATTTTCCCAGAAGTGGTTAGAGTCTATGGATTCTTCAATTGCATTGAGCTGATTTCTGACATGCTGTTCCTTCTTTTCCGTAGTGTATTTCTGTATTGTTTTAGTGATTCACCATAGTGAAGGCGTAGACTCAGGTTTTCCGGGTCTCTATGTTTTTGGTTGGACAGGTTTCTCAATTTCTTTCTTAGATTTTTGCATTCCTCATCAAACCATTTGTCATTATTGTTAATTTTCTTCGGTTTTCTATTTGAGATTTTTAGATTTGATAGGGAAGCTGAGAGGTCAAATATACTGTTAAGATTTTCTACTGCCAAGTTTACACCTTCACTATTACAGTGGAACGTTTTACCCAGGAAATTGTCTAAAGGGATTGAATTTGTTGTTGCCTAATTGTTTTTTGGTAGGTTTCCAAACTGCATTCCTTCCACCTATAGCATTTCTTAATGTTACTCAGTTCCTTTGGCTTTGATGCCTCATGGTTGAGTATTGCTCTGTTTAAGTAGACTGTGATTTTGCTGTGGTCTGATAGGGGTGTTAGTGGACTGACTGTGAACGCTCTGAGAGATTCTGGGTTGAGGTCAGTGATAAAGTAGTCTACAGTACTACTGCCAAGAGATGAGCTATAGGTGTACCTACCATAGGAGTCCCCTCGAAGCCTACCGTTGACTATGTACATACCCAGCGTGCGACAGAGCTGCAGGAGTTGTGACCCGTTTTTGTTGGTTATGTTGTCATAGTTGTGCCTAGGGGGCATATGTGGGAGGGGATGCTGTCACCTCCAGGCAGATGTTTGTCCCCTGTGTGCTGAGGGTGTCAGGTTCTTGTCCGGTTCTGGCATTTAGGTCGCCACAGACTAGTACATGTCCCTGGGCCTGGAAATGATTGATTTCGCCCTCCAGGATGGAGAAGCTGTCTTCATTAAAATATGGGGATTCTAGTGGGGATATAGGTAGCACACAGGAGGACATTTTTCTCTGTTAGGATAATTTCCTTTTGAATTTCTAGCCAAATGTAGAATGTTCCTGTTTTGATTAATTTAATGGAGTGAGTTAGGTCTGCTCTATACCAAATTAGCATACCCCCTGAGTCCCTTCCCTGTTTCACACCTGGTAGTTTGGTGGATGGGACTACCAGCTCTCTGTAACCTAGAGGGCAACCAGTGGGTCCGTCTCCTCTATACCAGGTTTCTTGCAGGATGACAATGTCTGTATTACCGATTTCTTTGGTGAAGTCCGGGTTTCTGCTCTTTAGGCCAAAGGCAGATGACCTCAGGCCTTGGATATTCCAGGATGATATAGTGAAGGCTTTTTGTTCCATAGAATGTCCAATGTTGTTGGTCGTGTGGTTTGGCCTCAGGCCAGTAAGTGTGAGCAGAGCCTGCTGAGCATCTGGTACATGCTATTGGCTTGGGCGAGTGTGAGAGTGGGGTTGGGACTGTTTGCCCGCTCACTACCTGGGCGTATGTGTGGCTTCCATGTTGAGGCCCTCTTTGCGGGGTGGGTGCATGGGGTGGGCAGGAGTGGCATAGGTCTGATCTGAGGGGGCCTAAATGGGGTGTGGGCATGGTTGACGTGGGGGTGTTGATTGGTTGGGGTGGGGTGGGATGTGTCTGGGTGTACTGTGGTCTGGATGTAATTCCTCTTGGCGTGGGTCCTCTATGTGTAGGTCCAGGGGGTCCTGCAGGTCTGGGAGGGTGTCTCGCTGGTCTGGGTGGGGAGTCTATTGATCTGTTGCTCCTGTGTGAAGTGTTGGGGATACGTTTGAGAGCGATGTCCTTTAGGGTCCTGGCAAAGGTGGGCACTGCTGCCTTGTAGAGGTGGACCTGGTCATAGAGGCTGTTCAAGTCCAGGGTGGAGTGGTGGGCCAGGAAAACATTTGGTTTTGAGGCACAGTCACGGAAATACTTGCGTTTACCCGCTGTATTGTGGCAGGGTGGAAGTCTTTTCGTGGTAGCAGGTGGAGATAACCACTTGTGCGTTGGGGAAAGTAGAAGAAGCCTTTTCAATCACTCCCTTCAGTGCTGTTGCCACCCTTTCCTGCTGTGCTCTCAGGTCGTTTGTGCCTGTGTGTATTATTATGTGGCTGGGTGAACCTAGTTGGTCCTCAGACAGAAGGTCGAGGCACGCTGGGTGTTTGGACACCAGAGTTTAGACACACTATGTTTGGGAAAAGTTTTTTCTTCTATATATTTCCCATTCGCTCTCTCTCTCTCTCTCTCTCTCTCTCTCTCTCTCTCTCTCTCTCTCTCTCTCTCTCTCTCTCTCTCTCTATCAGTCGTTGTATCTCTCTCTCTCTCTCTCTCTCTCTCTCTCTCTCTCTCTCTCTCTCTCTCTCTCTCTCTCTCTCTCTCTCTCTCTCTCTCTCTCTCTCTCTCTCTCTTTCATTGTATCTCTCTCTCTCTCTCTCTCTCTCTCTCTCTCTCTCTCTCTCTCTCTCTCTATATGTCGTTGTATCTATCTCTCTCTCTCTATCTGTCGTTGTATCTCTCTCTCTCATTCTCTCTTTATGTCTATCTTTGTCCCCTTCGTTCATCTGCCCCCCTTTCTCTGTCTGTTTCTCTCCCTCTCCCTCTCTCTGTCCCTCTCTCTCTCTCTCCCTCTCCCTCTCTCTGTCCCTCTCTCTCTCTCTCTACTCTCTCTCTCTCTCTCTCTCCCTCTCTCTCTCTCTCCCTCTCTCTCTCTCTCTCTCTCTCTCTCTCTCTCTCTCTCTCTCTCTCTCTCTCTCTCTCTCTCTCTCTCTCTCTCCCTCTCTCTCTATCTCTCTCTCCCTCTCCCTCTCCCTCTCCCTCTCCCTCTCTCTCTCTCTCTCTCTCTCTCTCTCTCTCTCTCTCTATCTCTCTCTCGCTCTCTCTCTCTCTCTCCTCTCTCTGTCGAAAGTGTGTGAGGGAGTGTGTTTTTTACGAGCTGGCAGCTGGTGCTTTAGGTACAGTGAACTAATGCTGTTGTCAGGGCCCATTGTCATCTCCTGCTACACACTGTTCTGTGCCGGGCAGGACCTCTCCTTCTGCAGCCCATAAAACAGCAGTCATTTAAACTGCTAATGAACTACACTGGACCGAGGAGAGGAGGGGAGAGCAGAGAAGAGAGGAGAGGAGAGAGAGGAGAAGGAAGGAAAGATGAATGGAGAATAGAGGCAGAGAGCAGGGAGGAGAGGAAAGAAGGGAGAAGAGAGGAGGAGAGATGTATTAAGAGGAGAGGAGGTGTGTTAAGAGAGGGGGAGAGATGGGTTAAGAGAGGAGGAGAGATGGGATAAGAGGAGAGGAGATGTGTTAGAGAGGGGAGATGGGTTAAGAGAGGAGGGGGAAGGAGGAGAGATGGGATAAGATGAGAGGAGATGTGTTAAGAGAGGGGGAGAGATGGGTTAAGAGAGGAGGGAGAGAAGGAGAGATGGGATAAGAGGAGAGGAGATGTGTTAAGAGGGGAGAGATGGATTAAGAGAGGAGGGGAGAGGAGGAGAGATGGGATAAGAGGAGAGGAGATGTGTTAGAGAGGGGAGAGATGGGTTAGAAGGAGGGAAGGAGAGTGAGATGGGATAAGAGGAGAGGAGATGTGTTAAGAGAGGAGGAGAGATGGGTTAAGAGAGGAGGAGAGAAGGAGAGATGGGATAAGGGAGAGGAGATGTGTTAAGAGGAGGAGAGATGGGTTAAGAGGAGGGAGAGAAGGAGAGATGGGATAAGAGGAGAGGAGAGGAGGAGAGATGGGATATGAGAGGAGATGTGTTAAGAGAGGGGGAGAGATGGGTTAAGAGAGGAGGAGAGGAGGAGAGATGGGATATGAGAGGAGGGAGAGGAGAGGAGAGGAGGAGAGAGGAGGAGAGATGTGTTAAAG
>NW_026283067.1:0-2500 GCF_023373465.1 Oncorhynchus keta | reverse complement strand
ACACACACACACACACACACACACACACACACACACACACCCCACACACACACACACTGACTCCGGTAATGAAACTCTGTAGAAACAATCAGATGGAACTCTGGTCTCTGGTCTCTGGTCTCTGGTCTCTGGTCTCTGATCTCTGGTCTCTGGTCTCTGGTCTCTGGTCTCTGGTCTCTGGTCTCTGGTCTCTGGTCTCTGGTTCTCTGGTCTCTGGTCTCTGGTCTCTGGTTCCTGGTCTCTGGTCTCTGGTCTCTGGTCTCTGGTCTCTGGTCTCTGGTCTCTGGTCTCGGTCTCCGGTCTCTGGTCTCCGGTCTCTGGTCTCTGGTCTCTGGTCTCAAAATGGCCAACTGTCTCTGTCACCGCTCTGGTCGTTATTCACATGGCATCAGTCAAATCAGACCAATCTATCTGAGTCACTCGCCCTGCCCGGCATTGTGGGTGCTCTGGTCTCTGGTCTCCGTGGCCTGGTCTGTCCTCGTCACCGCTCTGTCGTTATTCACATGGCATCAGTCAAAAATCAGACCAATCTATCTGAGTCTCGCCCTGCCCGGCATTGTGGGTGCTCTGGTCTCTGGTCTCCGTGGCCAACTGTCCTCGTCACCGCTCTGTCGTTATTCACATGGCATCAGTCAAATCAGACCAATCTATCTGAGCACTCGCCCTGCCCGGCATTGTGGGTGCTCTGGTCTGACAGCCTGTGACAAACAGCCCAGTTAAGACCGACTGAACATCCCATAATAACACTAACATCCCTTCACTCTGAGACAAGACAAGCTACAGAATGCTAGGTTGCCTCCCAAACAGCCCCCTTTTCCCTAGATAGTGCACTACTTTTAACACAGCCTTAAAGTGGAACTGACAGTGTTTTAACTAATTTGCAGATATGAAATAAACAGACAATCAATCAATCAAATGTATTTATAAAGCCCTTCTTACACAGCTGATGTCCCAAAGGGCTGTACAGAAACGCAGCCTAAAACCCCAAACAGCAGCAATGTAGATGCACAAAGACATTGTTCATCTGAATATCGTCACATGAAACCCGAATCTCATCGGGATGCAGTTGTTTACATTTCACATCTGTATTACTGTGGATTATTGACGCTGGTGAAGAAACCTCTCGTTTCCTTTTAAAGTAGGAATTGAACAAGTAACTCTGCTGTAGTTACAGTCACTATGTGTGTCGTCAGACCGTCCGAAAGACACGACCAGACTGAGAAAAGTGCTGTGAGATGAAGGGACGATAACAGCAATAGCCAAGGTTGGAGACAAAAGGCACTTAATTGTGGCTATTTGTGTTTAGTGTGATGCAGAAAAATAAGGAGCTGCTATCCTGTAATACTTCCAATGTTGGGCTGGTGGCAGCAATATATAACACATTGGCATAGGAGTTGCCCAGGACATTTTCTTTTAACTCCCCATTTTGAAAGCTTGCTGTACCTGACCTCCAGTCATCTGCTGGTATGTATATTGTCAAATGGCATTAATCATAGTCAAGAAAACACACGTCTAAACAAATCAACCTCCTGTACTACATACAACACATTCATTATATTGTGTAACATCGGACAAAAAATAAAACTGACTAGGAGCATCTAGAACATTGCACAGTTTCATTCCTAAAACCCATTGCAAATCAGGTGTGTCAATTATACTCTTTGGTTTGCGTACCACAGACACTCATATTATCAGTCAAAATACCAAATTCCCAGCTTCTATGTGGCTCAGCATTTCATGACGTACACTAAGGCATTGTTGGCTGAATAGATAGATGCAGTTCAATGCATGAAGCATATAATTCACACAATACATTTATTTTATTGCTATCAGGTTGTAAATCACAGCTGGCCTGGTACATTGTTTACTGCCTCCATTCACGATGCACTGTTTCACTTTCAATGACTCAATATTCTTTAACAAAAAACAGACGAATGTAACTAAGGCTGGGAATCAAATCGAATCAAATGTATTTATAAAGCCCTTCGTACATCAGCTGATATCTCAAAGTGCTGTACAGAAACCCTCAGCCTAAAACCCCAAACAGCAAGCAATGCAGGTGGCAGAAGCACCTGTCAATACAATCAAACTAGCAAGGGCAATGATCACAAGTCAGTCAATGTGGCTAGAGGCTAGCGTATCTATTTATGTAGCACGCTAAAAACACAGAGCCTAGCGTTAGCTAGCTAGCTAGCTGCTAGGAGGATGTCCTGTTATTGTAGGACTGAGGAGTGGCTTCCGCCTGGCCACTCTACCATAAAGGCCTGATTGGTGGAGCTTTACAGAGATGGTTGTCCTTCTGGAAGGTTCTCCCATCTCCACAGAAGGGAACTCTAGAGCTCTATCATGACCCATGGTTCTTAGTCACCTCCCACACCAAGGCCCTTCTCTTCTCCACCGATTGCTCAGTTTGGCCGGGCAGCCAGCTCTAGGAATAGTCTTGGTGGTTCCAAACTTCTTCCATTTAAGAATGATGGAGGCCACTGTGTTCTTGGGGAAC
>NW_026283066.1:0-8299 GCF_023373465.1 Oncorhynchus keta | reverse complement strand
TTATATCTACTGAATGGTGTTGTATCTACTGAAAGGTGATATATCTACTGAATGGTGATATATCTACTGAATGGTGTTATATCTACTGAATGGTGATATTTCGTACTGAATGGTGATATATCTACTGAATGGTGTTATATCTACTGAGTGGTGATATTTGTACTGAATGGTGATATATCTACTGAATGGTGTTATATCTACTGAATGGTGTTATATCTACTGAATGGTGATATTTGTACTGAATGGTGATATGTCTACTGAATGGTGATATATCTACTGGAATGGTGATATATCTACTGAATGGTGTTATATCTACTGAATGGTGATATTTGTACTGAATGGTGATATATCTACTGAATGGTGTTATATCTACTGAATGGTGTTATATCTACTGAATGGTGATATTTGTACTGAATGGTGATATGTCTACTGAATGGTGATATATCTACTGAATGGTGTTATATCTACTGAATGGTGTTATATCTACTGAATGGTGTTATATCTACTGAATGGTGTTATATCTACTGAATGGTGTTATATCTACTGAATGGTGATATTTGTACTGGATGGTGATATATCTACTGAATGGTGTTATATCTACTGAGTGGTGATATTTGTACTGAATGGTGATATATCTACTGAATGGTGATATATCTACTGAATGGTGATATATCTACTGAATGGTGATATATCTACTGAATGGTGTTATATCTACTGAATGGTGATATATCTACTGAATGGTGATATATCTACTGAATGGTGTTATATCTACTGAATGGTGATATTTGTACTGAATGGTGATATATCTACTGAATGGTGTTATATCTACTGAATGGTGATATATCTACTGAATGGTGATATATCTACTGAATGGTGATATATCTACTGAATGGTGTTATATCTACTGACTGGTGTTATATCTACTGAATGGTGTTATATCTACTGAATGGTGTTATATCTACTGAATGGTGATATATCTACTGAATGGTGTTATATCTACTGAATGGTGTTATATCTACTGACTGGTGTTATATCTACTGAATGGTGATATATCTACTGAATGGTGATATTTGTACTGAATGGTGTTATGTCTACTGAATGGTGATATATCTACTGAATGGTGTTATGTCTACTGAATGGTGATATATCTACTGAATGGTGATATATCTACTGAATGGTGATATATCTAC
The DNA here is from genome assembly GCF_023373465.1 of Oncorhynchus keta. Lineage (NCBI taxonomy): Eukaryota > Metazoa > Chordata > Actinopteri > Salmoniformes > Salmonidae > Oncorhynchus > Oncorhynchus keta. Next base: position 7,109 of record NW_026283066.1, on the reverse strand, counting down.
TGAACGGTGATATATCTACTGAATGGTGTTATATCTACTGACTGGTCTCAGCCCTCAAGCTGTAGAAATACAGCACCTGCTTCAGTAGAAAACACGGTTGGTTTTAGACTGCAATGGTTACACATTTCCTTGTAAGACATGGACTGGATGTTTTTTCTCCCTAATAAGCAGCTGCTTTGTGTCTGCGGCCGCATTCATTGTGTCTGGCCTTGTGCTCCTCTGTCCGTCAGCGCAAAGAGTCTAGCTGCACCTTCTGTGGTAACACAACATTAAATACAAAGAGTCTAGCTACTCTTTCTGTGGTAACACACTATGGTATACAAAGAGTCTAGCTGCACCTTCTGTGGTAACACAATATAGTATACAAAGAGTCTAGCTACTCCTTCTGTGGTAACACAATATAGTATACAAAGAGTCTAGCTGCACCTTCTGTGGTAACACAACATTAAATACAAAGAGTCTAGCTACTCCTTCTGTGGTAACACAATATAGTATACAAAGAGTCTAGCTGCACCTTCTGTGGTAACACAATATAGTATACAAAGAGTCTAGCTACACCTTCTGTGGTAACACAACATTAAATACAAAGAGTCTAGCTACACCTTCTGTGGTAACACAATATAGTATACAAAGAGTCTAGCTGCACCTTCTGTGGTAACACAATATGGTATACAAAGAGTCTAGCTACTCCTTCTGTGGTAACACAATATAGTATACAAAGAGTCTAGCTTACTCCTTCTGTGGTAACACAATATAGTATACAAAGAGTCTAGCTACTCCTTCTGTGGTAAACACAATATAGTATACAAAGAGTCTAGCTACACCTTCTGTGGTAACAACACAACATTAAATAGAAGGAGTCTAGCTACATCTTCTGTGGTAACACAATATCAGGCACAAAGAGTCTAGCTACACCTTCTGTGGTAACACAATATCAGGCACAAAGTATCTAGCTACACCTTCTGTGGTAACACAACATTAAATACAAAGAGTCTAGCTGCACCTTCTGTGGTAACAACACAACATTAAATAGAAGGAGTCTAGCTACATCTTCTGTGGTAACACAATATCAGGCGCAAAGAGTCTAGCTACAGCTTCTGTGGTAACACAACATCAGGCACAAAGACTCTAGCTACTCTTTCTGTGGTAACAACACAACATTAAATAGAAGGAGTCTGGCTACAACATCTGTGGTAACACAATATCAGGCACAAAGAGTCTAGCTACACCTTCTGTGGTAACACAATATAGTATACAAAGAGTCTAGCTACACCTTCTGTGGTAACACAACATTAAATACAAAGAGTCTAGCTGCTCCTTCTGTGGTAACACAACATTAAATAGAAGGAGTCTAGATACATATTCTGTGGTAACACAATATCAGGCACAAAGAGTCTTGCTTCACCTTCTGTGGTAACACAATATAGTATACAAAGAGTCTAGCTACACCTTCTGTGGTAACAACACAACATTAAATACAAAGAGTCCAGCTACTACTTCTGTGGTAACACAATACCAGGCACAAAGAGTCTAGCTACACCTTCTGTGGTAACACAACATAAAATACAAAGAGTCTATCTACTCCTTCTGTGGTAACACAATATAGTACACAAAGAGTCGAGCTACTCCTTCTGTGGTAACACAATATCAGGCAGAAAGAGTCTAGCTACACCTTCTGTGGTAACACAATATCAGGCACAAAGTGTCTAGCTACATCTTCTGTGGTAACACAATATCAGGCACGAAGAGTCTAGCTACACCTTCTGTGGTAACACAATATAGTATACAAAGAGTCTAGCTACATCTTCTGTGGTAGCACAATATCAGGCACAAAGTGTCTAGCTACATCTTCTGTGGTAACACAATATCAGGCACGAAGAGTCTAGCTACATCTTCTGTGGTAAAACAATATCAGGCACAAAGAGTCTAGCTACAACTTCTGTGGTAACACAATATCAGGCACAAAGAGTCTAGCTACAGCTTCTGTGGTAACACAACATTAAATACAAAGAGTCTAGCTACTCCTTCTGTGGTAACAACACAACATTAAATAGAAGGAGTCTGGCTACTCCATCTGTGGTAACACAATATAGTACACAAAGGGTCTAGCTACTACTTCTGTGGTAACACAATAGTAGTGTACAAAGAGTCGAGCTACTCCTTCTGTGGTAACACAATATAGTATACAAAGAGTCTAGCTACACCTTATGTGGTAACACAATATCAGGCAGAAAGAGTCTAGCTACATCTTCTGTGGTAACACAATATCAGGCACAAAGAGTCTAGCTACATCTTCTGTGGTAACACAATATAGTATACAGAAGAGTCTAGCTACACCTTATGTGGTAACACAATATCAGGCAGAAAGAGTCTAGCCACATCTTCAGTGGTAACACAATATCAGGCAGAAAGAGTCTAGCTACATCTTCTGTGGTAAAACAATATCAGGCACAAAGAGTCTAGCTACACCTTCTGTGGTAACACAATATCAGGCACAAAGAGTCTAGCTACATCTTCTGTGGTAACACAATATAGTATACAAAGAGTCTAGCTACTCCTTCTGTGGTAACACAATATCAGGCAGAAAGAGTCGAGCTACACCTTCTGTGGTAACACAATATAGTATACAAAGAGTCTAGCTACTCCTTCTGTGGTAACACAATATCAGGCACAAAGAGTCTAGCTACACCTTCTGTGGTAACACAATATAGTATACAAAGAGTCTAGCTACACCTTCTGTGGTAACACAATATCAGGCACAAAGAGTCTAGCTACACCTTCTGTGGTAACACAATATCAGGCACAAAGAGTCTAGCTACATCTTCTGTGGTAACACGACATTAAATACAAAGAGTCTAGCTACATCTTTTGTGGTAACACAATATTAGGCACAAAATAGGTCAGATTCAGTGTTCAGATAAGCATGCAGAACTCTTTCTTTGATGTCAATGGGAGACAACTTGAGCAGGTCTCAAGTCAGAATATCCCCCCAATCCCCCCATTAAGGGCCTCTTCGTAACACCCCCAGTCAGTTGTACTAAGGGCCTCTTCATAACACCCCCAGTCAGTTGTATTACGGGCCTCTACGTAACACCCCCAGGCAGTTGTACTAAGGGCCTCTTCGTAACACCTCCAGTCAGTTGTACTAAGGGCCTCTTCGTAACACCTCCAGTCAGTTGTACTAAGGGCCTCTTCGTAACACCCCCAGTCAGTTGTATTAAGGGCCTCTTCGTAACACCCCCAGTCAGTTGTATTAAGGGCCTCTTCGTAACACCTCCAGTCAGTTGTACTAAGGGCCTCTTCGTAACACCCCCAGTCAGTTGTATTAAGGGCCTCTTCGTAACACCCCCAGTCAGTTGTATTAAGGGCCTCTTCGTAACACCCCCAGTCAGTTGTATTAAGGGCCTCTTCGTAACACCCCCAGTCAGTTGTACTAAGGGCCTCTTCGTAACACCTCCAGTCAGTTGTATTAAGGGCCTCTTCGTAACACCAGTTGTATTAAGGGCCTCTTCGTAACACCTCCAGTCAGTTGTATTAAGGGCCTCTTCGTAACACCTCCAGTCAGTTGTACTAAGGGCCTCTTCGTAACACCTCCAGTCAGTTGTACTAAGGGCCTCTTCGTAACACCTCCAGTCAGTTGTACTAAGGGCCTCTTCGTAACACCTCCAGTCAGTTGTATTAAGGGCCTCTTCGTAACACCTCCAGTCAGTTGTATTAAGGGCCTCTTCGTAACACCTCCAGTCAGTTGTATTAAGGGCCTCTTCGTAACACCTCCAGTCAGTTGTATTAAGGGCCTCTTCGTAACACCTCCAGTCAGTTGTATTAAGGGCCTCTTCGTAACACCTCCAGTCAGTTGTATTAAGGGCCTCTTCGTAACACCTCCAGTCAGTTGTATTAAGGGCCTCTTCGTAACACCTCCAGTCAGTTGTATTAAGGGCCTCTTCGTAACACCTCCAGTCAGTTGTATTAAGGGCCTCTTCGTAACACCTCCAGTCAGTTGTATTAAGGGCCTCTTCGTAACACCCCCAGTCAGTTGTATTAAGGGCCTCTTCGTAACACCTCCAGTCAGTTGTATTAAGGGCCTCTTCGTAACACCTCCAGTCAGTTGTATTAAGGGCCTCTTCGTAACACCTCCAGTCAGTTGTATTAAGGGCCTCTTCGTAACACCTCCAGTCAGTTGTATTAAGGGCCTCTTCGTAACACCTCCAGTCAGTTGTATTAAGGGCCTCTTCGTAACACCAGTTGTACTAAGGGCCTCTTCGTAACACCCCCAGTCAGTTGTATTTAGGGCCTCTTCGTAACACCTCCAGTCAGTTGTATTAAGGGCCTCTTCGTAACACCTCCAGTCAGTTGTATTAAGGGCCTCTTCAGTAACACCTCCAGTCAGTTGTACTAAGGGCCTCTTCGTAACACCTCCAGTCAGTTGTATTAAGGGCCTCTTCATAACACATCCAGTCAGTTGTACAAAGGGCCTCTTCGTAACACATCCAGTCAGTTGTACAAAGGGCCTCTTCTTAACACCCCCAGTCAGTTGTACTAAGGGGCTCTTCGTAACACCTCCAGTCAGTTGTACTAAGGGCCTCTTCGTAACACCTCCAGTCAGGTGTACTAAGGGCCTCTTCGTAACACCTCCAGTCAGTTGTATTAAGGGCCTCTTCGTAACACCTCCAGTCAGTTGTATTAAGGGCCTCTTCGTAACACCAGTTGTATTAAGGGCCTCTTCGTAACACATCCAGTCAGGTGTATTAAGGGCCTCTTCGTAACACCTCCAGTCAGTTGTATTAAGGGCCTCTTCGTAACACCTCCAGTCAGTTGTACTAAGGGCCTCTTCGTAACACCTCCAGTCAGTTGTACTAAGGGCCTCTTCGTAACACCCCCAGTCAGTTGTACTAAGGGCCTCTTCGTAACACCTCCAGTCAGTTGTATTAAGGGCCTCTTCGTAACACCTCCAGTCAGTTGTATTAAGGGCCTCTTCGTAACACCTCCAGTCAGGTGTATTAAGGGCCTCTTCGTAACACCTCCAGTCAGTTGTATTAAGGGCCTCTTCGTAACACCTCCAGTCAGTTGTACTAAGGGCCTCTTCGTAACACCTCCAGTCAGTTGTACTAAGGGCCTCTTCGTAACACCCCCAGTCAGTTGTACTAAGGGCCTCTTCGTAACACCTCCAGTCAGTTGTACTAAGGGCCTCTTCGTAACACCTCCAGTCAGGTGTATTAAGGGCCTCTTCGTAACACCTCCAGTCAGTTGTATTAAGGGCCTCTTCGTAACACATCCAGTCAGTTGTACTGAGGGCCTCTTCGTAACACCTCCAGTCAGTTGTACAAAGGGCCTCTTCGTAACACCTCCAGTCAGGTGTATTAAGGGCCTCTTCGTAACACCCCCAGTCAGTTGTATTAAGGGCCTCTTAACACATCCAGTCAGGTACTAAGGGCCTCTTCGTAACACCTCCAGTCAGTTGTACAAAGGGCCTCTTCGTAACACCTCCAGTCAGGTGTATTAAGGGCCTCTTCGTAACACCTCCAGTCAGTTGTATTAAGGGCCTCTTCGTAACACCTCCAGTCAGTTGTACTAAGGGCCTCTTCGTAACACCTCCAGTCAGTTGTACTAAGGGCCTCTTCGTAACACCCCCAGTCAGTTGTATTAAGGGCCTCTTCGTAACACCTCCAGTCAGTTGTACTAAGGGCCTCTTCGTAACACCTCCAGTCAGTTGTATTAAGGGCCTCTTCGTAACACCTCCAGTCAGTTGTATTAAGGGCCTCTTCGTAACACCTCCAGTCAGTTGTACAAGGGCCTCTTCGCAACACCTCCAGTCAGGTGTATTAAGGGCCTCTTCGTAACACCTCCAGTCAGTTGTATTAAGGGCCTCTTCGTAACACCTCCAGTCAGTTGTATTAAGGGCCTCTTCGTAACACATCCAGTCCAGTTGTATAGAGGCCTCTTAGTAACACCCCCAGGCAGTTGTACTAAGGGCCTCTTCCGTAACACCTCCAGTCAGTTGTATTAAGGGCTTCTTCGTAACACCTCCAGTCAGTTGTATTAAGGGCCTCTTCGTAAAACACCTCCAGTCAGTTGTATTAAGGGCCTCTTCGTAACACCTCCAGTCAGTTGTATTAAGGGCCTCTTCGTAACACCTCCAGTCAGTTGTATTAAGGGCCTCTTCGTAACACCTCCAGTCAGTTGTATTAAGGGCCTCTTCGTAACACCTCCAGTCAGTTGTACTAAGGGCCTCTTCGTAACACTCCAGTCAGTTGTATTAAGGGCCTCTTTGTAACAGTCAGTCTTTGGTAAATGATATCCAGATGTTATTGGTATCACAGTGTGAATAGGCTGCCTGGCTTCGTGGTGATGGCTCTGCCTGGCTTTGTGGTGATGGCTCTGCCTGGCTTTGTGGTGATGGTTCTGCCCGGCTTTGTGGTGATGGCTCTGCCTGGCTTTGTGGTGATGGCTCTGCCTGGCTTTGTGGTGATGGTTCTGCCTGGCTTTGTGATGATGGCTCTGCCTGGCTTTGTGGTGATGGCTCTGCCTGGCTTTGTGGTGATAGTTCTGCCAGATTTGTGGTGATGGCTCTGCCTGGCTTTGTGGTGATGGCTCTGCCCGGCTTTGTGGTGATGGCTCTGCCCGGCTTTGTGGTGATGGCTCTGCCGGCTTTGTGGTGATGGTTCTGCCCGGCTTTGTGGTGATTGATGGCTCTGCCGGCTTTGTGGTGATGGCTCTGCCGGCTTTGTGGTGATGGCTCTGCCGGCTTTGTGGTGATGGCTCTGCCAGCTTTGTGGTGATGGCTCTGCCCGGCTTTGTGGTGATGGTTCTGCCAGCTTTGTGGTGATGGCTCTGCCTGGCTTTGTGGTGATGGTTCTGCCGGCTTTGTGGTGATGGTTCTGCCGGCTTTGTGGTGATTGATGGCTCTGCCGGCCTTGTGGTGATGGCTCTGCCGGCTTTGTGGTGATTGATGGCTCTGCCGGCTTTGTGGTGATGGCTCTGCCGGCTTTGTGGTGATGGCTCTGCCAGGCTTTGTGGTGATGGCTCTGCCCGGCTTTGTAGGTTGATTGATGTCTCTGCCTGGCTTTGTGGTGATGGCTCTGCCTGGCTTTGTGGTGATGGTTCTGCCCGGT
>NW_026283065.1:0-5294 GCF_023373465.1 Oncorhynchus keta | reverse complement strand
TCAAATCAAATCAAATCAAATTTATTTATATAGCCCTTCGTACATCAGCTGATATCTCAAAGTGCTGTACAGAAACCCAGCCTAAAACCCCAAACAGCAAACAATGCAGGTGTAAAAGCACGGTGGCTAGGAAAAACTCCCTAGAAAGGCCAAAACCTAGGAAGAAACCTAGAGAGGAACCGGGCTATGTGGGGTGGCCAGTCCTCTTCTGGCTGTGCCGGGTAGAGATTATAACAGAACATGACCAAGATGTTCAAATGTTCATAAATGACCAGCATGGTCGAATAATAATAAGGCAGAACAGTTGAAACTGGAGCAGCAGCACAGTCAGAAAGGAGCCTTCATGTCAGGTAGTCCTGGGGCACGGTCCTAGGGCTCCAGGTCAGTTGAAACTGGAGCAGGAGCATGGCCAGGTGGACTGGGGACAGCAAGGAGTCCTCATGTCAGGTAGTCCTGGGACATGGTCCTAGGGCTCCAGGTCCTCGAGAGAGAGAAGAAAGAGAGAAGGAAGAGAATTAGAGAAGAGCACACTTAGATTCACAGGACACCGAATAGGACAGGAGAAGTACTCCAGATATAACAAACTGACTAGCCCCCGACACATAAACTACTGCAGCATAAATACTGGAGGCTGAGACAGGAGGTCCAGGGGACACTGTGGCCCCATCCGGGGACACCCCCGGACAGGGCCAAACAGGAAGGATATAACCCCACCCACTTTGCCAAAGCACATCCCCCACACCACTAGAGGATATCTTCAACCACCAACTTACCATCCTGAGACAAGGCCCAGTATAGCCCACAAAGATCTCCGCCCACGGTACAACCCAAGGGGGGCAGCAGCAGACAGGCCGACCACAACAGTGAATCAACCCACCCAGGTGACGCACCCCCCAGGGACGGCACGAGAGAGCCCCAGCAAGCCAGTGACTCAGCCCCCGTAACAGGGTTAGAGGCAGAGAATCCCAGTGGAAAGAGGGGAACCGGCCAGGCAGAGACAGCAAGGGCGGTTCGTTGCTCCAGAGCCTTTCCGTTCACCTTCCCACTCCTGGGCCAGACTACACTCAATCATATGACCCACTGAAGAGATGAGTCTTCAGTAAAGACTTAAAGGTTGAGACCGAGTTTGCGTCTCTGACATGGGTAGGCAGACCGTTCCATAAAAATGGAGCTCTATAGGAGAAAGCCCTGCCTCCAGCTGTTTGCTTAGAAATTCTAGGGACAATTAGGAGGCCTGCGTCTTGTGACCGTAGCGTACGTGTAGGTATGTGCGGCAGGACCAAATCAGAGAGGTAGGTAGGAGCAAGCCCATGTAATGCTTTGTAGGTTAGCAGTAAAACCTTGAAATCAGCCCTTGCTTTGACAGGAAGCCAGTGTAGAGGGCTAGCACTGGAGTAATATGATCAAATTTTTTGGTTCTAGTCAGGATTCTAGCAGCCGTATTTAGCACTAACTGAAGTTTATTTAGTGCTTTATCCGGGTAACCGGAAAATAGAGCATTGCAGTAGTCTAACCTAGAAGTGACAAAAGCATGGATTAATTTTTCTGCATCATTTTGGACAGAAAGTTTCTGATTTTTGCAATGTTACGTAGATGGAAAAAAGCTGTCCTCGAAATGGTCTTGATATGTTCTTCAAAAGAGATCAGGGTCAGAGTAACGCCGAGGTCCTTCACAGTTTTATTTGAGGCGACTGTACAACCATTAAGATTAATTGTCAGATTCAACAGAAGATCTCTTTGTTTCTTGGGACCTAGAACAAGCATCTCTGTTTTGTCCGAGTTTAATAGTAGAAAGTTTGCAGCCATCCACTTCCTTATGTCTGAAACACATGCTTCTAGCGAGGGCAATTTTGGGGCTTCACCATGTTTCATTGAAATGTACAGCTGTGTGTCATCCGCATAGCAGTGAAAGTTTACATTATGTTTTCGAATAACATCCCCAAGAGGTAAAATATATAGTGAAAACAATAGTGGTCCTAAAACAGAACCTTGAGGAACACCGAAATGTACAGTTGATTTGTCAGAGGACAAACCATTCACAGAGACAAACTGATATCTTTCCGACAGATAAGATCTAAACCAGGCCAGAACATGTCCGTGTAGACCAATTTGGGTTTCCAATCTCTCAAAAGAATGTGGTGATCGATGGTATCAAAAGCAGCACTAAGGTCTAGGAGCACGAGGACAGATGCAGAGCCTCGGTCCGATGCCATTAAAATGTCATTTACCACCTTCACAAGTGCCGTCTCAGTGCTATGATGGGGTCTAAAACCAGACTGAAGCATTTCGTATACATTGTTTGTCTTCAGGAAGGCAGTGAGTTGCTGCGCAACAGCCTTCTCTAAAATCTTTGAGAGGAATGGAAGATTCGATATAGGCCGATAGTTTTTATATTTTCTGGGTCAAGGTTTGGCTTTTTCAAGAGAGGCTTTATTACTGCCACTTTTAGTGAGTTTGGTACACATCCAGTGGATAGAGAGCCGTTTATTATGTTCAACATAGGAGGGCCAAGCACAGGAAGCAGCTCTTTCAGTAGTTTAGTTGGAATAGGGTCCAGTATACAGCTTGAAGGTTTAGAGGCCATGATTATTTTCATCATTGTGTCAAGAGATATAGTACTAAAACACTTGAGCGTCTCTCTTGATCCTAGGTCCTGGCAGAGTTGTGCAGACTCAGGACAACTGAGGTTTGGAGGAATACGCAGGTTTAAAGAGGAGTCCGTAATTTGCTTTCTAATAATCATAATCTTTTCCTCAAAGAAGTTCATGAATTTATCACTGCTAAAGTGAAAGTCATCCTCTCTTGGGGAATGCTGCTTTTTAGTTAGCTTTGCCACAGTATCAAAAGGAATTTCGGATTGTTCTTATTTTCCTCAATTAAGTTAGAAAAATAGGACGATCGAGCAGCAATAAGGGCTCTTCGGTACTGCAGGTACCGTCCTTCCAAGCTAGTCGGAAGACTTCCAGTTTGGTGTGGCGCCATTTCCGTTCCAATTTTCTGGAAGCTTGCTTCAGAGCTCGAGGTATTTTCTGTGTACCAGGGAGCTAGTTTCTTATGAGACATTTTTTTAGTTTTTAGGGTGCAACTGCATCTAGGGTATTGCGCAAGGTTAAATTGAGATCCTCAGTTAGGTGGTTAACGGTTTTTGTCCTCTGGCGTCCTTGGGTAGGCAGAGGGAGTCTGGAAGGGCATCAAGGAATCTTTGTGTTGTCTGTGAATTTATAGCACGACTTTTGATGTTCCTTGGTTGGGGTCTGAGCAGATTATTTGTTGCAATTGCAAGCGTAATAAAATGGTGGTCCGATAGTCCAGGATTATGAGGAAAAACATTAAGATCCACAACATTTATTCCATGGGACAAAACTAGGTCAGCGTATGACTGTGACAGTGAGTGGGTCCAGAGACATGTTGGACAAAACCCACTGAGTCGATGATGGCTCCAAAAGCCTTTTGGAGTGGGTCTGTGGACTTTTTCCATGTGAATATTAAAGTCACCAAAGATTAGAATATTATCTGCAATGACTACAAGGTCTGATAGGAATTCAGGGAACTCAGTGAGAAACGCTGTATATGGCCCAGGAGGCCTGTAAACAGTAGCTATAAAAGTGATTGAGTAGGCTGCATAGATTTCATGACTAGAAGCTCAAAAGGCAACGTCATTTTTTTTGTAAATTGAAATTTGCTATCGTAAATGTTAGCAACACCTCCGCCTTTGCGGGATGCACGGGGATATGGTCACTAGTGTAGCCAGGAGGTGAGGCCTCATTTAACACAGTAAATTCATCAGGCTTAAGCCATGTTTCAGTCAGGCCAATCACATCAAGATTATGATCAGTGATTAGTTCATTGACTATAATTGCCTTTGAAGTAAGGGATCTAACATTAAGTAGCCCTATTTTGAGATGTGAGGTATCATGATCTCTTTCAGTAATGACAGGAATGGAGGTGGTCTTTATCCTAGTGAGATTGCTAAGGCGAACACCGCCATGTTTAGTTTTGCCCAACCTAGGTCAGGCACAGACACGGTCTCAATGGTGATAGCTGAGCTGACTACACTGACTATGCTAGTGGCAGACTCCACTATGCTGGCAGGCTGGCTAATAGCCTGCTGCCTGGCCTGCACCCTATTTCATTGTGGAGCTAGAGGAGTTAGAGCCCTGTCTATGTTGGCAGATAAGATGAGAGCACCCCTCCAGCTAGGATGGAGTCCGTCACTCCTCAGCAGGTCAGGCTTGGTCCTGTTTGTGGGTGAGTCCCAGAAAGAGGGCCAATTATCTACAAATTCTATCTTTTGGGAGGGGCAGAAAACAGTTTTCAACCAGCGATTGAGTTGTGAGACTCTGCTGTGGGCTCATCACTCCCCTAACTGGGAGGGGCCAGAGACAATTACTCGATGCCGACACATCTTTCATAGCTGATATGCACTTAGAAGCTATGTTGCGCTTGGTGATCTCTGACTGTTTCATCCTAACATCGTTGGTGCCGACGTGGATAACAATATCTCTATACTCTCTACACTCGCCAGTTTAGCTTTAGCCAGCACCATCTTCAGATTAGCCTTAACGTCGGTAGCCCTGCCCCGGGTAAACAGTGTATGATCGCTGGATGATTCGCTTTAAGTCTAATACTGCGGGTAATGGGTCGCCAATGACTAGAGTTTTCAATTTGTCAGAGCTAATGGTGGGAAGCTTCGGCGTCTCAGACCCCGTAGCAGGGAGGAGTAGAGACCAGAAGACTCGGCCTCTGACACCGACCCGCTGCTAATGGGAGAACCGGTTGAAAGTTTCTGTCTGCTGAATGAGCGGCACCGGTTGAGCTTTCCCTGCAGCATTTCCTTCAGAAACCGTGAGAAAGTTGTCCGGCTGCGGGGACTGTGCCAGGATTTATACTACTATCTGCACTTACTGGTGGCACAGGCAGCTGTTTCATCCTTTCCTACACTGAAATTACCCTTGCCCTAACGATTGCGTCTAGAGCTGGGCTTGCAAGTACAGCTATCCTCGCCGTAAAAGGCGAAACTAAAACGACACAATTAGAAGGCATCATGTTAATGTTACTACTTAGCTTCGGCTGTTGGAGGTCCCTGACGAATCGTGTCCAGATAAAGCGTCCGGAGTGAAAGTTGAGGAAAAAATAAATATGAACGGTAATTAAAAGTGAAACCCCGTAAAGTTGTCAGGTAGCAAAATAGGTTGTAACCAAAAGCGCTGTAATTCGAAAACAAGCCTGCAAGTTGTGACGAAATGGCGGTATCCTGTGTCCCAATCTACCTGGTCTGTCATAAAATAATAGAG
>NW_026283064.1:77500-95416 GCF_023373465.1 Oncorhynchus keta | reverse complement strand
TCAACAGCGAGTTATGCTCGCGTCCAAGGTCTCTTTCATAGATGTATACCCTGTATACACCTCAATATACACTAAACACATCACTATTCAAATCAATATACACTAAACACATCACTAGTCACATCACGGTTCACATCAATGTCCACACCACGATTCATATCGATGTCCACATCACGATTCACATCAATGTTCACATCACTATTCACATCAATGTTCACATCACTATTCACATCACTATTCACATCAATGTCCACATCACGATTCACATCAATGTTCACATCAATGTCCACATCACTATTCACATCAATGTTCACATCACTATTCACATCACTATTCACATCACTATTCACATCAATGTTCACATCACTATTCACATCAATGTTCACATCACTATTCACATCACTATTCACATCAATGTTCACATCACTATTCACATCAATGTTCACATCACTATTCACATCAATGTTCACATCACTATTCACATCAATGTTCACATCACTATTCACATCAATGTTCACATCACTATTCACATCACTATTCACATCAATGTTCACATCACTATTCACATCAATGTTCACATCACTATTCACATCAATGTCCACATCACTATTCACATCAATGTTCACATCACGATTCACATCACTATTCACATCAATGTTCACATCACTATTCACATCAATGTTCACATCACTATTCACATCAATGTTCACATCACTATTCACATCAATGTTCACATCACTATTCACATCACATGTTCACATCACTATTCACATCAATGTCCACATCACTATTCACATCAATGTTCACATCACTATTCACATCAATGTTCACATCACTATTCACATCAATGTTCATATCACTATTCACATCAATGTCTCACATCACTATTCACATCAATGTCTCACATCACGGTTCACATCACTATTCACATCAATGTTCATATCACTATTCACATCAATGTTCATATCACTATTCACATCAATGTTCACATCACTATTCACATCAATGTTCACATCACGATTCACATCACTATTCACATCAATGTTCACATCACTATTCACATCAATGTTCACATCACTATTCACATCAATGTTCACATCACTATTCACATCAATGTTCACATCACTATTCACATCAATGTTCACATCACTATTCACATCAATGTTCACATCACTATTCACATCAATGTTCACATCACTATTCACATCAATGTTCACATCACTATTCACATCAATGTTCACATCACTATTCACATCAATGTTCACATCACTATTCACATCAATGTTCACATCACTATTCACATCAATGTTCACATCACTATTCACATCAATGTTCACATCACTATTCACATCACTATTCACATCACTATTCACATCAATGTTCACATCACTATTCACATCAATGTTCACATCACTATTCACATCAATGTTCACATCACTATTCACATCACTATTCACATCAATGTTCACATCACTATTCACATCAATGTTCACATCACTATTCACATCAATGTTCACATCACTATTCACATCAATGTTCACATCACTATTCACATCAATGTTCACATCACTATTCACATCAATGTTCACATCACTATTCACATCAATGTCCACATCACTATTCACATCAATGTCCACATCACTATTCACATCAATGTCCACATCACTATTCACATCAATGTCCACATCACTATTCACATCAATGTCCACATCACGGTTCACATCACTATTCACATCAATGTTCACATCACTATTCACATCACTATTCACATCACGATTCACATCAATGTTCACATCAATGTTCACATCAATGTTCACATCACTATTCACATCACGATTCACATCAATGTCCACATCACTATTCACATCACGATTCACATCACTATTCACATCACTATTCACATCACTATTCACATCACTATTCACATCAATGTTCACATCACTATTCACATCAATGTTCACATCAATGTTCACATCACGATTCACATCAATGTTCACATCACTATTCACATCAATGTCCACATCACTATTCACATCAATGTTCACATCACTATTCAGTCAAAATGTTCATATCACTATTCACTAGCAATGTTCACATCACGGTTCACATCAATGTCCACATCACTATTCACATCAATGTTCATATCACTATTCACATACAATGTTCACATCACTATTCAGGGATCAATGTTCACATGCACTTATTCACATCGAATGTTCAGCATTCACTATTCACATGCAGATCGTTCAGCATCACTATTCGCATCAATGTCTACATCACTATTCACTTCAATGTCTACATCAGCTACTTCACTTCAATGTTACATAGTCACGATTCACATCAATTATTCACTTCAGTTCACATCACTTCAGTTACTTAGTTACTAGCAGTTACTTCAGTTACTAGTAGTTACTTCAGTTACTAGTAGTTACTTACTTCAGTTACTAGTAGTTACTTACATCAGTTACTAGTAGTTACTTACTTCAGTTACTAGTAGTTACTTACTTCAGTTACTAGTAGTTACTTACTTCAGTTACTTACTTCTGTTACTAGTAGTTACTTACTTCAGTTACTAGTAGTTACTTACTTCAGTTACTTACTTCTGTTACTAGTAGTTACTTACTTCAGTTACTTACTTCTGTTACTAGTAGTTACTTACTTCAATTACTAGTAGTTACTTACTTCAGTTACTTACTTCTGTTACTAGTAGTTACTTACTTCAGTTACTAGTAGTTACTTACTTTAGTTACTAGTAGTTACTTACATCAGTTACTAGTAGTTACTTACTTCAGTTACTTACTTCTGTTACTAGTAGTTACTTACTTCAGTTACTTACTTCAGTTACTAGTACTTACTTACTTCAGTTACTTACTTATGTTACTAGTAGTTACTTACTTATGTTACTAGTAGTTACTTACTTCA
This sequence comes from Oncorhynchus keta, assembly GCF_023373465.1. Classification (NCBI taxonomy): domain Eukaryota; kingdom Metazoa; phylum Chordata; class Actinopteri; order Salmoniformes; family Salmonidae; genus Oncorhynchus; species Oncorhynchus keta. Next base: position 92,494 of record NW_026283064.1, on the reverse strand, counting down.
GTTACTTACTTCAGTTACTTACTTCTGTTACTAGTAGTTACTTACTTCAATTACTAGTAGTTACTTACTTCAGTTACTAGTAGTTACTTACTTCAGTTACTAGTAGTTACTTACTTCAGTTACTAGTAGTTACTTACTTCAGTTACTAGTAGTTACTTACTTCTGTTACTAGTAGTTACTTCTGTTACTAGTAGTTACTTACTTCTGTTACTAGTAGTTACTTCTGTTATTACTAGTAGTTACTTACTTCTGTTACTAGTAGTTACTTACTTCAGTTATTTACTTCAGTTACTTACTTCAGTTACTTAAGTTACTAGCAGTTACTTCAGTTACTAGTAGTTACTTCAGTTACTAGTAGTTACTTACTTCAGTTACTAGTAGTTACTTACTTCAGTTACTAGTAGTTACTTACTTCAGTTACTAGTAGTTACTTACTTCAGTTACTAGTAGTTACTTACTTCAGTTACTAGTCGTTACTAACTTCAGTTACTAGTAGTTACTTACTTAAGTTACTAGTAGTTACTTAGCCACTACATTCTGTACGTTGACGACAAAGCCCAAACTATGTGTCTGTCACAGTAGTAAGTATTGACTATGACTAATAGCTGTGCCCGGTGTTTATGTGTTTGTGTGTTTGTGTGTATGTTTATGTGTTTGTGTGTGCATGTTCATGTGTGTGTCCATCCGTTAGGGTAATTGATCCCATCTCTGGACCGCTCCCATGCTGGTTTCTACAGATGCATCGTCAGAACAGAGCAGGAGCCATCATGCAGAGCAGCACTGAAGCACAGGTCAGCCTGTAAGTGGCTGTCCATTGTATCTCTCTCTTTCTCTGTATCTCTCTATGTATCTCTCTCTGTATCTCTCTGTATCTTTCTCTCTGTGTATCTCTCTCTCTCTGTATCTCTCTCTCTCTCTGTATCTCTCTCTCTTTCTCTGTATATCTCTCTCTATGTATCTCTCTGTATCTTTCTGTGTATCTCTCTCTCTCTGTATATCTCTCTGTATATCTCTCTCTCTGTATCTCTCTGTATCTCTCTCTGTATCTCTCTGTATATCTCTCTGTATCTCTCTGTATATCTCTCTCTATCTCTCTCTGTCTCTCTCTGTATATCTCTCTGCATCTCTCTCTGCTCTCTCTCTGTATATCTCTCTGTATCTCTCTCTCTGTATCTCTCTGTATCTCTCTCTCATCTCTTTCTTTATATATATTTATATATATATTTTCCTTATATAGGTTTTCTTCCTTATTTATTTCTCACTTTCTTAGAGCGTCTGCTAAATGACTTAAATGTAAATGTAAATGTAATGACTTTCTATCGCTCTTCTCCCACCTCTCCCTCCCCCCTCCCGTCTCCCCATTTACCCCCTCCCCTCCCCATCTCCTACCTCCCCCTCTCCCTCCCTACCTCCCCCTCTCCCTCCCCTACCTCCCCCTCCCCCTTCCCCCTTCCCTCTCCCTCCCCCTCCCCCCCCTCCCCTCCCCTCCCCCTCTCCCCTTCCCCTCTTTCCCTCCCCCGCTCCCCTTCCCCCTCTCTCCCCTCCCTACCTCCCCCTCTCCCCTTTCCCTCTCCCCCCTCCCCTGCCTCCCCTCTCCCCTTCCCCCTCTCCCCCTCCCCCTTCCCCCTCTCCCCCTCCCTACCTCCCCTCTCCCATTCCCCGTCTCCCCCTCCCTACCTCCCCCTCCTCCCCCTCCCCTCCCTCTCTCCCCCTCCCCCAGATATGGTGATTTTGTGGAGGGGGAGTTGTTCCCAGACTGTGTCCCAGGGAGAGGCTGCTCTGATCCAGGCTCCACGCATCCACAGCTTCCCACGACCACAGATTACCTGGTTCAGGGACGGACGCAAGATACCCGCCAGCAGCCGCATGTAAATTCAGCTAACGTTATGTTGTGTGAGCGGGCTGGGAGGGATGGGGTGGGGGCAAGTCATTTATGTGTGTAGTGGGGGTCGGGGTTGTGTGTGTAGTGGAGGTCGGGGGTTGTGTGTGTAGTGGGGGTCGGGGGGGTTGTGTGTAGTGGGGGTCGGGTTGTGTGTAGTGGAGGTCGGGGGGTCAGGGGGTTGTGTGTGTAGTGGGGGGTCAGGGGGTTGTGTGTGTAGTGGGGGTCAGGGGGTTATGTGTCTTGATGGGGGTCATGTGGGGGTCGGGGGTTTGTGTGTAGTGGGGTGAGAGTTATGTGTGTAGTGGGGGTCGGGGGTTATGTGTTGTAGTGGGGGTGGGGGGGTTGTGTGTGTGTAGGGGGTCCGGGGGTTATGTGTGTAGTGGGGGGACGGGGGTTACATGTTGTAGTGGGGTGGGGTTGTGTGTGTAGTGGGGGTCCGGGGGTTATGTGTGTAGTGGGGGCGGGGGTTATGTGTTGTAGTGAGGGTCGGGGGGTTGTGTAGTGGGGGTCGGGGGGTTATGTGTGTGTAGATGGGGGGTCAGGGGTTGTGTGTGTAGTGGGGGTCAGGGGGTTATGTGTGTAGTGGGGGTCGGGGGGTTATGTGTTGTAGTGGGGGTCGGGGGGTTGTGTGTGTAGTGGGGGTCGGGGGTTATGTGTGTAGTGGGGGTCGGGGGTTATGTGTTGTAGTGGGGGGTCGGGGGTTGTGTGTGTAGTGGGGTCAGGAGTTTGTGTAGTGGGGCCGGGGGTTGTGTGTGTTGTGGGGGTCCGGGAGTTGTGTGTGTAGTGGGGGTCGGGGGTTGTGTGTGTAGTGGGGTCGGGGGGGTGTGTGTGTGTAGTGGGGGAGGGGGTTGTGTGTGTAGTGGGGTCGGGGGTTGTGTGTGTAGTAGTGGGGTCGGGTGGTTGTGTGTGTAGTGGGGGTCGGGGGGTTGTGTGTGTAGTGGGGGTTTGGGGTTTGTGTGTGTAGTGGGGTTCGGGGGTTGTGTGTGTAGTGGGGTCGGGGTTGTGTGTAGTGGGGTGGGGGGGTTGTGTGTGTAGTGGGGGTCAGGGGTTATGTGTGTAGTGGGGGTCTGGGGTTTGTGTGTGTAGTGGGGGTCGGGAGGTTGTGTGTGTAGTGGGGTCGGGGGTTGTGTGTGTACGTACTGTTTACCATACCAGTTTAAACCCCTTTTTCCCTCTTTGTATGTGAACCCTGGTCTGACGTAGAGCTGTGTGTGTGTCTGAACACTGTACTGCAGAAGCAATATCCTCTCCCCTTTCCACTGGAGAGCTGCTGTGTGGGCAGCTTTAGGACACGTTCAATATCTACCATGGTTTATCAATTACTGATGAACCTACATACGGTTGTCTGATACCTCAGTGTTCCCACTGATCAGGGCTGTTCTTATTCAGGCTGTACGGTATTGTGTGTGTGTGTGTGTGTGTGTGTGTGTGTGTGTGTGTGTGTGTGTGTGTGTGTGTGTGTGTGTGTGTGTGTGTGTGTGTGTGTGTGAATTCTGCCCAGGCATGCAGGGATGATTGAGATAGAGAGATACAGGCAGAGAGGCAGGATGATGTGTGTGTGTGTGTGTGTGTGTGTGTGTGTGTGTGTGTGTGTGTGTGTGTGTGTGTGTGTGTGTGTGTGTGTGTGTGTGTGTGTGTGTGTGTGTGTGTGTGTGTGTGTGTGTGTGTGTGTGTGTGTGTGTGTGTGTGTGTGTGTTGAAAGGCAGAGAGAGCAGCAGGCATCAGAGGCAACAATTAGACCTGATGGACGTAAACCCTCTATTTATGACCTGCTCTGACTGACAGTATAGAACTGTGTGACGGACAGACGGACGGACAGACAGACAGAGAGATAGATAGACAGTAGCTGCTTTCTTTAATACTTCAGTCTTATTGGGAGTAATGGACTGCATCAGAGACAGACGGGAGAGATTTCTCACAATCCACCTCTTGTTTAATCATCTATCATTTATCTCCATGGTCCAGCAGCATGTCAAACTGACGTGAAGACTTCAGACATTTACACACAGTGATATTCCCCCTACGCCTCCTCAAGCAGAGGGAGAGGTGGGTTCACTACCTAGTCTACCCAGCATGTCGAGAAACTCCTAAATGAGACCAGGGGTGCGTTCCAATGGCCACTGGTCAAAAGTAGGGAACTATATAGAGTGCAATTTGGGACACTGACCAGTGGAGGTGAAGTGAAACATGTTCAGTAGAGATAGAGACTAACGAGATGGTGGAGTGAAACATGTTCAGTAGAGATAGAGACTAACGAGATGGTGAAGTGAAACATGTTCAGTAGAGATAGAGACTAATGAGATGGTGAAGTGAAACATGTTCAGTAGAGATAGAGACTAACGAGATGGTGGAGTGAGACATGTTCAGTAGAGATAGAGACTAATGAGATGGTGAAGTGAAACATGTTCAGTAGAGATAGAGACTAACGAGATGGTGGAATGGACAGTGGAGGTGGAGTGCTGGTTGTTCAGTAGAGATAGAGACTAACGAGATGGTGGAATGGACAGTGGAGGTGCAGGTTATTCAGTAGAGATAGAGACTAATGAGATGGTGGAATGGACAGTGGAGGTGGAGTGCTGGTTGTTCAGTAGAGATAGAGACTAATGAGATGGTGGAATGGACAGTGGAGGTGGAGTGCTGGTTGTTCAGTAGAGATAGAGACTAATGAGATGGTGGAATGGACAGTGGAGGTGCAGGTTATTCAGTAGAGATAGAGACTAATGAGATGGTGGAATGGACAGTGGAGGTGCAGGTTATTCAGTAGAGATAGAGACTAATGAGATGGTGGAATGGACAGTGGAGGTGGAGTGCTGGTTGTTCAGTAGAGATAGAGACTAATGAGATGGTGGAATGGACAGTGGAGTGGTGCAGGTTATTCAGTAGAGATAGAGACTAATGAGATGGTGGAATGGACAGTGGAGGTGCAGGTTATTCAGTAGAGATAGAGACTAATGAGATGGTGGAATGGACAGTGGAGGTGCAGGTTATTCAGTAGAGATAGAGACTAATGAGATGGTGGAATGGACAGTGGAGTGGTGCAGGTTATTCAGTAGAGATAGAGACTAATGAGATGGTGGAATGGACAGTGGAGGTGCAGGTTATTCAGTAGAGATAGAGACTAATGAGATGGTGGAATGGACAGTGGAGGTGCAGGTTATTCAGTAGAGATAGAGACTAATGAGATGGTGGAATGGACAGTGGAGGTGCAGGTTATTCAGTAGAGATAGAGACTAATGAGATGGTGGAATGGACAGTGGAGGTGCAGGTTATTCAGTAGAGATAGAGACTAACGAGATGGTGGAATGGACAGTGGAGGTGCAGGTTATTCAGTAGAGATAGAGACTAATGAGATGGTGGAATGGACAGTGGAGTGGTGCAGGTTATTCAGTAGAGATAGAGACTAACGAGATGGTGGAATGGACAGTGGAGGTGCAGGTTATTCAGTAGAGATAGAGACTAACGAGATGGTGGAATGGACAGTGGAGTGGTGCAGGTTATTCAGTAGAGATAGAGACTAACGAGATGGTGGAATGGACATGTTCAGTAGAGATAGAGACTAACGAGATGGTGGAATGGACAGTGGAGTGGTGCAGGTTATTCAGTAGAGATAGAGACTAACGAGATGGTGGAATGGACAGTGGAGGTGGAGTGCTGGTTGTTCAGTAGAGATAGAGACTAATGAGATGGTGGAATGGACAGTGGAGTGGTGCAGGTTATTCAGTAGAGATAGAGACTAATGAGATGGTGGAATGGACAGTGGAGGTGCAGGTTATTCAGTAGAGATAGAGACTAATGAGATGGTGAAGTGAAACATGTTCAGTAGAGATAGAGACTAATGAGATGGTGGAATGGACAGTGGAGGTGCAGGTTATTCAGTAGAGATAGAGACTAACGAGATGGGGGAATGGACAGTGGAGTGGTGCAGGTTGTTCAGTAGAGATAGAGACTAACGAGATGGGGGAATGGACAGTGGAGGTGGAGGTTATTCAGTAGAGATAGAGACTAACGAGATGGTGGAATGGACAGTGGAGTGGTGCAGGTTATTCAGTAGAGATAGAGACTAACGAGATGGTGGAATGGACAGTGGAGTGGTGCAGGTTATTCAGTAGAGATAGAGACTAATGAGATGGTGGAATGGACAGTGGAGTGGTGCAGGTTATTCAGTAGAGATAGAGACTAATGAGATGGTGGAATGGACAGTGGAGTGGTGCAGGTTATTCAGTAGAGATAGAGACTAATGAGATGGTGGAATGGACAGTGGAGGTGGAGTGCTGGTTGTTCAGTAGAGATAGAGACTAACGAAATGGTGGAATGGACAGTGGAGTGGTGCAGGTTATTCAGTAGAGATAGAGACTAATGAGATGGTGGAATGGACAGTGGAGGTGCAGGTTGTCCAGTAGAGATAGAGACTAATGAGATGGTGGAATGGACAGTGGAGGTGCAGGTTGTCCAGTAGAGATAGAGACTAATGAGATGGTGGAATGGACAGTGGAGTGGTGCAGGTTATTCAGTAGAGATAGAGACTAATGAGATGGTGGAATGGACAGTGGAGGTGCAGGTTGTCCAGTAGAGATAGAGACTAATGAGATGGTGGAATGGACAGTGGAGGTGCAGGTTGTCCAGTAGAGATAGAGACTAATGAGATGGTGGAATGGACAGTGGAGTGGTGCAGGTTATTCAGTAGTGATAGAGACTAACGAGATGGTGGAATGGACAGTGGAGTGGTGCAGGTTGTTCAGTAGAGATAGAGACTAACGAGATGGTGGAATGGACAGTGGAGGTGGAGTGCTGGTTGTTCAGTAGAGATAGAGACTAATGAGATGGTGGAATGGACAGTGGAGTGGGGCAGGTTATTCAGTAGAGATAGAGACTAATGAGATGGTGGAATGGACAGTGGAGTGGTGCAGGTTATTCAGTAGAGATAGAGACTAACGAGATGGTGGAATGGACAGTGGAGGTGCAGTGCAGCATCTTCAGTAGAGATAGAGACTAACGAGATGGTGGAATGGACAGTGGAGGTGGAGTGCTGGTTGTTCAGTAGAGATAGAGACTAACGAGATGGTGGAATGGACAGTGGAGTGGTGCAGGTTATTCAGTGGTGATAGAGACTAACGAGATGGTGGAATGGAGAGTGGAGGTGGAGTGCTGGTTGTTCAGTAGAGATAGAGACTAATGAGATGGTGGAATGGACAGTGGAGTGGTGCAGGTTATTCAGTAGTGATAGAGACTAACGAGATGGTGGAATGGACAGTGGAGGTGCAGGTTGTTCAGTAGAGATAGAGACTAATGAGATGGTGGAACGGACATGTTCAGTAGAGATAGAGACTAACGAGATGGTGGAATGGACAGTGGAGTGGTGCAGGTTATTCAGTAGAGATAGAGACTAACGAGATGGTGGAATGGACAGTGGAGTGGTGCAGGTTGTTCAGTAGAGATAGAGACTAACGAGATGGTGGAATGGACAGTGGAGTGGTGCAGGTTGTTCAGTAGAGATAGAGACTAACGAGATGGTGGAATGGACAGTGGAGGTGCAGGTTATTCAGTAGAGATAGAGACTAATGAGATGGTGGAATGGACAGTGGAGTGGTGCAGGTTATTCAGTAGAGATAGAGACTAACGAGATGGTGGAATGGACAGTGGAGGTGCAGTGCAGCATCTTCAGTAGAGATAGAGACTAACGAGATGGTGGAATGGACAGTGGAGGTGGAGTGCTGGTTGTTCAGTAGAGATAGAGACTAACGAGATGGTGGAATGGACAGTGGAGTGGTGCAGGTTATTCAGTAGAGATAGAGACTAACGAGATGGTGGAATGGACAGTGGAGGTGGAGTGCTGGTTGTTCAGTAGAGATAGAGACTAATGAGATGGTGGAATAGACAGTGGAGTGGTGCAGGTTATTCAGTAGAGATAGAGACTAACGAGATGGTGGAATGGACAGTGGAGGTGGAGTGCTGGTTGTTCAGTAGAGATAGAGACTAACGAGATGGTGGAATGGACAGTGGAGTGGTGCAGGTTATTCAGTAGAGATAGAGACTAACGAGATGGTGGAATGGACAGTGGAGGTGCAGTGCAGCATCTTCAGTAGAGATAGAGACTAACGAGATGGTGGAATGGACAGTGGAGGTGGAGTGCTGGTTGTTCAGTAGAGATAGAGACTAACGAGATGGTGGAATGGACAGTGGAGTGGTGCAGGTTATTCAGTAGTGATAGAGACTAACGAGATGGTGGAATGGACAGTGGAGGTGGAGTGCTGGTTGTTCAGTAGAGATAGAGACTAATGAGATGGTGGAATGGACAGTGGAGTGGTGCAGGTTATTCAGTAGTGATAGAGACTAACGAGATGGTGGAATGGACAGTGGAGGTGGAGTGCTGGTTGTTCAGTAGAGATAGAGACTAATGAGATGGTGGAATGGACAGTGGAGGTGCAGGTTATTCAGTAGAGATAGAGACTAACGAGATGGTGGAATGGACAGTGGAGTGGTGCAGGTTATTCAGTAGAGATAGAGACTAACGGGATGGTGGAATGGACAGTGGAGTGGTGCAGGTTATTCAGTAGAGATAGAGACTAACGAGATGGTGGAATGGACAGTGGAGGTGGAGTGCTGGTTGTTCAGTAGAGATAGAGACTAATGAGATGGTGGAATGGACAGTGGAGTGGTGCAGGTTATTCAGTAGAGATAGAGACTAACGAGATGGTGGAATGGACAGTGGAGGTGGAGTGCTGGTTGTTCAGTAGAGATAGAGACTAATGAGATGGTGGAACTGGACAGTGGAGGTGGAGTGCTGGTTGTTCAGTAGAGATAGAGACTAATGAGATGGTGGAATGGACAGTGGAGTGGTGCAGGTTATTCAGTAGAGATAGAGACTAACGAGATGGTGGAATGGACAGTGGAGTGGGGCAGGTTATTCAGTAGAGATAGAGACTAATGAGATGGTGGAATGGACAGTGGAGTGGTGCAGGTTATTCAGTAGAGATAGAAGACTAACGAGAATGATGGGAATAGACAGTGGAGGTGCAGTGCAGCATCTTCAGTAGAATAGAGACCCGCGCAAAGATAGTAAAAATGAACAGTAAGAGGAAGTGGAAATTACTGGTTATTCAATAGAATAAAGACTAACGAAGATAGTGAAGAATAGACAGTAGGTAGTGCAGAGTTATTCAGTAGTAATGAAAGACTAACGAATGGTAAGAATGAACCTTGATAAGAGGTAGGTACTGAATTTGTTCAATGAGAACTAGAAGACTAATGAGATGGTGGAATGGACAGTGGAGGTGCAGGTTATTCAGTAGAGATAGAGACTAATGAGATGGTGGAAAACGGATGGAGGTGGAGTGCTGAATTTGTTCAGTAGAGATAAGACCAAAGATAGTGGAATGGACAGTGGAGTGGCAGGTTTATTCAGCCAGAGATAGAGACTAACGAGATGGTGGAAATGGACAGTGGAGGTGCAGGTTATTCAGCAGAGATAGAGACTAATAGATGGAATATGGACAGTAAGAGGTGGAGCAAGTTATTCAGTAGAGATAGAGACCAATGAATGGTGGAATGGACAGTGGAGGTAGAGTACTGAATGTTTCAGCAGAGATAGAGACTAATGAGATGGTGGAATGGACAGTGGAGGTGCAGGTTATTCAGTAGAGATAGAGACTAATGAGATGGTGGAATGGACAGTGGAGGTGCAGGTTATTCAGTAGAGATAGAGACTAATGAGATGGTGGAATGGACAGTGGAGGTGGAGTGCTGGTTGTTCAGTAGAGATAGAGACTAATGAGATGGTGGAATGGACAGTGGAGGTGGAGGCTGGTTGTTCAGTAGAGATAGAGACTAATGAGATGGTGGAGTGGTGCAGGTTATTCAGTAGAGATAGAGACTAACGAGATGGGGGAATGGACAGTGGAGTGGTGCAGGTTATTCAGTAGAGATAGAGACTAACGAGATGGTGGAATGGACAGTGGAGGTGGAGTGCTGGTTGTTCAGTAGAGATAGAGACTAATGAGATGGTGGAATGGACAGTGGAGGGTGCAGGTTATTCAGTAGAGATAGAGACTAACGAGATGGGGGAATGGAGGTGCAGGTGGAGGTAATGCAGATGGTGGAATGGACAGTGGAGGTGCAGGTCAGTAGAGATAGAGACTAACGAGATGGTGGAATGGACAGTGGTGGTGCAGGTTATTCAGTAGAGATAGAGAGACTGAGATGGTGGAATGGACAGTGGAGTGGTGCAGGTTATTCAGTAGAGATAGAGACTAACGAGATGGGGGAATGGACAGTGGAGACTGTGGTGGAATGGTGGAGGTGCAGGTTCAGTAGAGATAGAGACTAATGAGATGTGGAATGGACAGTAGGTGGAATATTCAGTAGAGATAGAGACTAATGAGATGGTGGAATGGACAGTGGAGTGGTGCAGGTTATTCAGTAGAGATAGAGACTAATGAGATGGTGGAATGGACAGGGAGGGTGCAGGTTATTCAGTAGAGATAGAGACTAACGAGATGGTGGAATGGACAGTGGAGGTGCAGGTTATTCAGTAGAGATAGAGACTAATGAGATGGTGGAATGGACAGTGGAGGTGCAGGTTATTCAGTAGAGATAGAGACTAATGAGATGGGGAATGGACAGTGGAGGTGCAGGTTATTCAGTAGAGATAGAGACTAATGAGATGGTGGAATGGACAGTGGAGTGGTGCAGGTTATTCAGTAGAGATAGAGACTAATGAGATGGTGGAATGGACAGTGGAGGTGCAGGTTATTCAGTAGAGATACAGACTAACGAGATGGTGGAATGGACAGTGGAGTGTGCCTGTTAGGTTACCCTGTTCAGTAGAGATAGAGACCTAACGAGATGGTAACAACAGGTCAATGGACCTGTTAGGTACCAACAGTGGTGCAGGTTATTCAGTAGAGATAGGTAGACTCCTGTCAATGCTAGATTGTTCAGTAAAGAAATCAAATCCATTTGTAGACTAAACAGATGGATGGAATGGACTTCTAGTGGAGGCAGGTAGGTAATATTAACAGTAGACAACGTCCTGTCATCAGTGATGGGTATAGAGACTAACTAGATCTCGATGCTAGATTAGAACAACAGTACCTCCTGTCATCATGAGATCCTGTTAGTGAGATAGAGACCAACAGTACCAGGTCAGTGCAGCATAGATCTGAGATAGTAACAACAGTAATGCTAATATCTAACAGCTAGACTGATTAGACAACTCCTGTCATCATGCTAGATACAGTAGAATAGAATAGAAAACAGTACCAAGAGTACCTCCTGTAGTCAAGCTAGATCCTGTATAGACACATGAGATGGGTAATGCCAACAGTACCTCCTAGAATAGTCAGTATAGCTAGATCTTGTTAGGTAACAAAAGTACCTCCTGTAGAATCATGAGCTAGATCCTGTTAGGTAACAACAGTACCTCCTGTAGTCAAGACTAGATCCTGTTAGGTAACAACAGTACCTCCTGTAGATCAAGCTAGATCCTGTTAGGTAAAACAGTACCTCCTGTCAGTCATGCTAGATCTTGTTAGGTAACAACAGTACCTCCTGTCATTTCAGTCAGCTAGATCCAGTTAGGTAACAACAGTAGTACCTCCTGTCAAGCCAGACAATCAAGCTAGATCTTGTGGCACCACCACTAGGTAACAAACAGTACCTCCTGTGGTCATGCTAGATCTGAGATAAGTTAGGTAACAAAACAGTACCTCCTGGGGAGTCAAGCTAGATCTGTTAGGTAACAACAGTACCTCCTGTAGGGTCATGCTAGATCCTGTTAGGTAAACAGTACCTCTTGTCAGATGGGCAGGGTAAGGTTTACTGATCAGTTAGTAATAGAGTGAGAAAATTGGTTCTGTATAGACACATGAGATGCTTAACAGATGTTATGCAGAGATCTTGTTAGGTCTGACAACAGCATAGACTCTAATATCTAACAGCTGTACATCAGTGTAAGTAGTTTAACAGCTAATTCTAACAGCTAATAGTCAACAATAGTTTATGACAGTGAGAGGCACACATCTAAGTCAAAGGAATTTGAATATTTGGGACACAATGCCAGAGCAGTTTAACAGAGCTTACAGTAGATAGAGTAGTTTATGACAGTGCTTGGGTAATGCCAGAGCAGCATAGACTGAGACATTAGAATAGACAGTGCAGGGTCAATAGGGGTCTTAACAGTATAGACACATGAGATGGGTAACAGCTAATAGCATAGACTGAGACAGCTAATAGAGTAGAAACAGCTAGACACATGAGATGGCAATTTCACAACATAGAATGAGTAGAAAACAGTACACATGCCAGAGCACATAGACTGAGATAAGTAAAGGAATGGAATATTTGAGACTGAGGGTAATGCCAGAGAAGCAGAGTAGACTGAGCTACAGTAGAATGTCAGTTTATGACATGAGAAACAGTAGGGTAGAGATACAGTAGAATAGAGAAAACAGTGAGACATTGGATGTAATGCCAGAGCAGCATAGACTGAGATACAGTAGAATAGAGTAGAAAACAGTATAGACACATGAGATGGGTAATGCCAGAGCAGCATAGACTGAGATACAGTAGAATAGAGTAGAAAACAGTATAGACACATGAGATGGGTAATGCCAGAGCAGCATAGACTGAGATACAGTAGAATAGAGTAGAAAACAGTATAGACACATGAGATGGGTAATGTAAGATATGTAGACATTGTTAAAGTGACTAGTGTTCCATTTATAAAGTGGCCAATTAATTAAACATATGTGTATATAGGCAGCAGCCTCTCTGTGTTAGTGGTGGCTGTTTAACAGTCTGATGGCCTTGAGATAGAAGTTGTTTTTCAGTCTTTTGGTCCCTGCTTTGATGCACCTGTACTGACCTCGCCTTCTGGATGATAGCGAGGTGAACAGGCCGTGGGTCAGGTGATTGTTGTCCTTGGTGATCTTTTTGGCATTCCTGTGACATCGGGTGCAGTAGGTGTCTTGGAAGCCAGATAGTTTGCCCCGGTGATGCGTTGGGCAGATCACACCACCCTCTGGAGAGCCCTGCGTTTGTGGGCGGTGCAGTTGCCGTACCAGGCGGTGATACAGCCTGACAGGATGCTCTCAATTGTGCATCTGTAGAAGTTTGTGAGGGTTTTAGGTGACAAGCCGCATTTCTTCAGCCTCCTGAGGTTGAAGAGGCGCTGTTGCACCTTCGTCCCTGGGTGGACCATTTCAGTTTGTCAGTGATGTGTACGCCGAGGAACTTAAATCTTTCCACCTTCTCCACTTCGATGTGCTCCCTCTGCTGTTTCCTGAAGCCCCACAATCATTTCCTTTGTTTGTTTGACGTTTCATGAGAGGTTCTTTTTGTGGCACCACCACTCCCAGAGTCTCGTCATCGCCTCCAACTGAAACTTGAGGATTGAGTTGGAGGCTTGCTTGGCCACGCCGTCATGGAGTACAGGAGGGGGCTGAGCTCGCACCCCTGTGGGGCACCTGTGTTGAGGATCAGCGAAGTGGAGGTGTTGTTTCCTACCTTCACCACCTGGGGAGCGGCCCGTCAGGAAGTCCAGGACCCAGTTTCACAGGGCGGGGTTCAGACCCAGGGCATCCAGCAAAATGATGAGCTTGGAGGGTACTATGGTGTTAGATGCTGAGCTATGGTCAATGAACAGTAATTCTTACAAGAGGTATTCCTCTTGTCCAGATGGGCAGGGTGATTGGTGTCTGTACTGTAGGGTCAGTTAGTAATGTCAGTTTATGACAGTGAGAGGCAGGGTGATTGGTGTCTGTACTGTAGGGGTCAGTTAGTAATGTCAGTTTATGACAGTGAGAGGCAGGGTGATTGGTGTCTGTACTATAGGGGTCAGGTGAGAGGCAGGGTGATTGGTGTCTGACTGTAGGGGTCAGTTAGTAATGTCAGTTTATGACAGTGAGAGGCAGGGTGATTGGTGTCTGTACTGGGGGTCAGTTAGTAATGTCAGTTTATGACAGTGAGAGGCAGGGTGATTGGTGTCTGTACTATAGGGGTCAGTTAGTAATAATGACAGTGAGAGGCAGGCTTTGGTGTCTGTATGACAGTTTATGACAGTGAGACTGTAGGGGTTAGTTTATGACAGTGAGAGGCAGGGTGGTGTCTGTACTATAGGGGTCAGTGGTTGGTGTCTGTAGTCAGTGAGAGGCAGGGTCATTGGTGTCTGTACTGTAGGGGTCAGTTAGTAATGTCAGTTTATGACAGTGAGAGGCAGGGTATTGGTGTCTGTACAGTAATGTCAGTTTATGACAGTGAGAGGCAGGGTGATTGGTGTCTGTACTGTAGGGGTCAGTTAGTAATGTCAGTTTATGACAGTGAGAGGCAGGGTGATTGGTGTCTGTACTGTGAGTTAGTAATGTCAGTTTATGACAGTGAGAGGCAGGGTGATTGGTGTCTGTACTATAGGGTGGTGAGAGGCAGGGTGATTGGTGTCTGTACTATAGGAGTCAGTTAGTAATGTCAGTTTATGACAGTGAGAGGCAGGGTGATTGGTGTCTGTACTGTAGGGGTCAGTTAGTAATGTCAGTTTATGACAGTGAGGGCAGGGTGATTGGTGTCTGTACTATAGGAGTCAGTTAGTAATGTCAGTTTATGACAGTGAGAGGCAGGGTGATTGGTGTCTGTACTATAGGAGTCAGTTAGTAATGTCAGTTTATGACAGTGAGAGGCAGGGTGATTGATGATGTTCGAAAACATTAATTAGCACCAAAGTAGACTTCATGCAAGACTACTAATCCCTACAAGCTCCTGCATGGCATCTCTGACTGACACCTTTGCTGACAGGTTTTGTGTCAATTTAAAACTTGTACAAGACAGTTCACAGCATGGTCTATTTACAGAAATGTAGCCAATTTATTGATTGCAACATTTTGCTAACATTAGACAGTTAATCCAGAGATTTGTGTCTTACCTTTGTCTCGATTGAGAGGCAGTCTGGTCCAGATCATCATGGCATTTGTTGTTCTTTATGATAGCCACATTAGCAGCTAATTAGCATTTCATTTTTGGTGGGTAAATACAGGCAAATCTATTGATAAGTCACCTTGTCAGTTAGTAAATGTCAGAGAAATATTTCCATGGTTATCAAAAGCCATGCCAGATTTAGATCTAAA
>NW_026283064.1:67500-72500 GCF_023373465.1 Oncorhynchus keta | reverse complement strand
TTTCTAAGAGTGCAGCCTGTGTAACAGAGATGTTGTAACACCACATTCCCCTGATATCTGAGACCTAACGACTCCCCAAACGAATGCCTAGGCTTTAGCTTTGGGTAGCAGACCCGGGTTTGAATCCCAGTCGGTCTAGAGTTTCCCTAGAGTTAGAAGCTGGTGCCAGGGGAGGTATAGGGTCCGGCTTAGGCCCTGGTCCAACAGCACACTCCCTGGCTGTAGTGTGGAGCTGGGTGGTGCTACAGTCCTTCCTGTCTGCAGTGTGGAGTTGGGTGGTGCTACGGTCCTCCCTGGCTGCAGTGTGGAGCTGGGTGGTGCTACGGTCCTCCCTGGCTGCAGTGTGGAACTGGGTGGTGCTACTGTCCTCCCTGGCTGTAGTGTGGAGCTGGGTGGAGCTGGGTGGAGCTGGGTGGTGCTTACGGTCCTCCCTGGCTGTAGTGTGGAGCTGGGTGGTGCTACGGTCCTCCTGGCTGTAGTGTGGAGCTGGGTGGTGCTACGGTCCTCCCTGGCTGTAGTGTGGAGCTGGGTGGTGCTCGGTCCTCCCTGGCTGTAGTGTGGAGCTGGGTGGAGCTGGGTGGTGCTACGGTCCTCCATGGCTGTAGTGTGGAGCTGGGTGGAGCTGGGTGGTGCTACGGTCCTCCTGGCTGTAGTGTGGAGCTGGGTGGTGCTACGGTCCTACCTGGCTGTAGTGTGGAGCTGGGTGGTGCTACGGTCCTCCATGGCTGTAGTGTGAAGCTGGGTGGAGCTGGGTGGTGCTACGGTCCTCCCTGGCTGTAGTGTGGAGCTGGGTGGTGCTACGGTCCTCCCTGGCTGTAGTGTGGAACTGGGTGGTGCTACTGTCCTCCCTGGCTGCAGTGTGGAGTTGGGTGGTGCTACGGTCCTCCCTGGCTGTAGTGTGGAGCTGGGTGGAGCTGGGTGGTGCTACGGTCCTCCCTGGCTGTAGTGTGGTGTTGGGTGGTGCTACAGTCCTCCCTGGCTGTAGTGTGGTGTTGGGTGGTGCTACAGTCCTCCCTGGCTGTAGTGTGGAGCTGGGTGGAGCTGGGTGGTGCTACAGTCCTCCCTGGCTGTAGTGTGGAGCTGGGTGGAGCTGGGTGGTGCTTCAGTCCTCCCTGGCTGTAGTGTGGAGTTGGGTGGTGCTACAGTCCTCCCAGGCTGTAGTGTGGAGTTCGGTGGTGCTACGGTCCTCCCTGGCTGTAGTGTGGAGCTGGGTGGAGCTGGGTGGTGCTCCGGTCCTCCCTGACTGTAGTGTGGAGCTGGGTGGAGCTGGGTGGTGCTACGGTCCTCCCTGGCTGTAGTGTGGAGCTGGGTGGAGCTGGGTGGTGCTCCGGTCCTCCCTGGCTGTAGTGTGGAGCTGGGTGGAGCTGGGTGGTGCTACGGTCCTCCCTGGCTGTAGTGTGGAGCTGGGTGGAGCTGGGTGGTGCTTCAGTCCTCCCTGGCTGTAGTGTGGAGTTGGGTGGTGCTACAGTCCTCCCAGGCTGTAGTGTGGAGTTCGGTGGTGCTACGGTCCTCCCTGGCTGTAGTGTGGAGCTGGGTGGAGCTGGGTGGTGCTACAGTCCTCCCAGGCTGTAGTGTGGTGTTGGGTCGTGCTACAGTCCTCCCTGGCTGTAGTGTGGAGCTGGGTGGAGCTGGGTGGTGCTCCGGTCCTCGCCTGGCTGTAGTGTGGAGCTGGGTGGTGCTCCGGTCCTCCCTGGCTGTAGTGTGGAGCTGGGTGGAGCTGGGTGGTGCTCCGGTCCTCCTGGCTGTAGTGTGGAGCTGGGTGGAGCTGGGTGGTGCTACGGTCCTCCCTGGCTGTAGTGTGGAGCTGGGTGGAGCTGGGTGGTGCTCCGGTCCTCCCTGGCTGTAGTGTGGAGCTGGGTGGAGCTGGGTGGTGCTACGGTCCTCCCTGGCTGTAGTGTGGAGCTGGGTGGAGCTGGGTGGTGCTTCAGTCCTCCCTGGCTGTAGTGTGGAGTTGGGTGGTGCTACAGTCCTCCCAGGCTGTAGTGTGGAGTTCGGTGGTGCTACGGTCCTCCCTGGCTGTAGTGTGGAGCTGGGTGGAGCTACAGTCCTCCCAGGCTGTAGTGTGGTGTTGGGTCGTGCTACAGTCCTCCCTGGCTGTAGTGTGGAGCTGGGTGGAGCTGGGTGGTGCTCCGGTCCTCCCTGGCTGTAGTGTGGAGCTGGGTGGTGCTCCGGTCCTCCCTGGCTGTAGTGTGGAGCTGGGTGGTGCTACGGTCCTCCTGGCTGTAGTGTGGAGCTGGGTGGTGCTACGGTCCTCCCTGGCTGTAGTGTGGAGCTGGGTGGTGCTACGGTCCTCCCTGGCTGTAGTGTGGAGCTGGGTGGTGCTACTGTCCTCCCTGGCTGTAGTGTGGAGCTGGGTGGTGCTATACGGTCCTCCCTGGCTGTAGTGTGGAACTGGGTGGTGCTACGGTCCTCCTGGCTGTAGTGTGGAGCTGGGTGGTGCTGCGGTCCCTGGTCCATCTGACTGGCTGATTTAACCAGCCTATAAATGAGCTCTGTAATTTAATGACCCTAACCGAAGCAGATTTATGAAAAGACACTGAGACAGTCTGTATGTGTTACTGATACCAAACACAGGGCCTGGGATCACACAGAACCCCCCTTGAGGCAGGGAGAAATGAGATGAGATGGAGAGAGAGATCTCTGATTGAGGCCAGTGAATCGATGGTTGTTTGCAGGGGCTGCAAGGCTCTGTGGAACAGGCTGAATGATGGCTCTGCATTTAATCACTTCCTGCTATGTTTTGTCTCAATTAAACAATATAATGGTTCCTGGTAAGGGCTGGGAATTGCCAGGGACCTCACGGTATGATATCATCACCATATTTAGGTGCCGATACGATATTTATTGTGATTCTCATGATTCTCGCGATTCTCTATGTGTTTGCGATTCGATAATGTGATTTTATTGCGTTTCGATGTTCCAAACATATTGCCTCACCACATGTCTGCTGCAGAGAGACGAGAGAGAGAGACGAGAGAGAGAGAGACAAGAGAGAGACGTGACTAAATGAGTTTTTCTCAGTCATGGTAATAAACGTGGTGAAAGGAAAGGTTCTCCTGTTTAAAAAAAAAAAAAGAAGATGGAAAACAATTTATGAAGGAAAAATACTGCAGTTTTGATGCAGGTAAAGCAAACTAGCTAAAAATGAATACTGCCATATTGTCAGCAGCTAAACGATACGATGAGATATATCGGCAAATAATATCCGATATGTAACTGTACTGATTTTGTCACATGAATGAGATCCTAGCAGCTTGAGTATAGGACTACAGGCTGAGGCTGCTCCCAGGAAGTGATGAGAGGGAACACAATGGGACAGGGACCTCACACTATGATATATCCATATGATATCCATAGTGATAGCATCCTAGCTTCCTTTGAATGGTGATAGTATATGAACTATCTCTTGATGAATGATGAGAGTATAGGAACTATCTCTTGATGAATGATGAGAGTATAGGAACTATCTCTTGATGAATGATGAGAGTATAGTAACTATCTCTTGATGAATGATGAGAGTGTAGGAACTATCTCTTGATGAATGATGAGAGTATAGGAACTATCTCTTGATGAATGATGAGAGTATAGTAACTATCTCTTGATGAATGATGAGAGTATAGGAACTATCTCTTGATGAATGATG
Organism: Oncorhynchus keta; assembly: GCF_023373465.1. Classification (NCBI taxonomy): domain Eukaryota; kingdom Metazoa; phylum Chordata; class Actinopteri; order Salmoniformes; family Salmonidae; genus Oncorhynchus; species Oncorhynchus keta. Next base: position 68,857 of record NW_026283064.1, on the reverse strand, counting down.
AGAGTATAGGAACTATCTCTCGATGAATGATGAGAGTATAGGAACTATCTCTTGATGAATGATGAGAGTGTAGGAACTATCTCTTGATGAATGATGAGAGTATAGGAACTATCTCTTGATGAATGATGAGAGTATAGGAACTATCTCTTGATGAATGATGAGAGTATAGGAACTATCTCTTGATGAATGATGAGAGTGCAGTATGGACAATCCTGGCAGGAGCTGTTGTTGTTCATCCGTTTCTATGATTGAAACTGTAAAGTCTGACTGAGATATACAATCTATTTTACAAGGGAGAACTGGCCATGACCCATATGCTTTTCTAATCATACTTGTGTGTGTGTGTGTGTGTGTGTGTGTGTGTGTGTGTGTGTGTGTGTGTGTGTGTGTGTGTGTGTGTGTGTGTGTGTGTGTGTGTGTGTGTGTGTGTGTGTGTGTGTGTGTGTGTGTGTGTGCAGACGTGGGGGGGCCTGTGGACCCCATCACCCCCACCATCATCATCCCTCCTAAGAACACCAGTGTGAACGCGGGGAGGAATGATGTCATTATGGAGTGTGTGGCCAATGCTAGGTGAGTGAACACACACACACACACACAAACACGAACACACAAACACACACACACACACACACAAACACGAACACACAAACACACACACACACACACACACACACACACACACACACACACACACACACACACACACACACACACACACACACACACAGAGAGAGACCAGGTCTGTCACATTTCACTAATGTCACCTAATGTCTTTTGTTTGGGTCTCTTTTAGAAAATTGTTCATCTGTTCTATTCAATGCTTTTCTTCTCTTCTCCCCTCCTCCTCCTCTCCTCTCTCAGTCTTTCCTGTCTCTCCATTCTTCTCCTCCTCTCCTTATCTCTGCTCTGAATCCAAACCATTATGGCCAATTCAAAGACTTGATCAGTATGACAGATGTATTACGGTGCTCTGTCAATGCCTCACAACCTTGAAACAGAATTTGAATCATATTAATACACTCTCTCTTTCTCCCCCTCCCTCTGTGTCTCTCTCTCCCCTTCTCTCTCTCTCTCTTTCTCCCCCTTCTCTCTCTCTCTCTCTGTCTCCCTCTCCCCCTCTCTCTGTCTCCCTCCCCCTCCCTCTGTGTCTTACTCTCCCCTTCTCTCCCCCTTATCTTTCTCTTTCTCCCCCTCCCCCTCTCTCCCCTTCTCCCCCACTCTCTCTCTCTCCCACTCCCTCTCTCTCTGTCTCCCCTTCTCTCCCCCTTCTCTCTCTCTCCCCTTCTCTCCCCCTTCTCCCTCTCTCTCTGTCTCCCCTTCTCTCCCCCTTCTCTCTCTCTCCCTTCTCTCCCCTTCT
>NW_026283064.1:57500-60000 GCF_023373465.1 Oncorhynchus keta | reverse complement strand
GTAGTGGAATAGATCAGAGGTTGATCAGTTGAATCAGGGGGCTGTAGTGGAATAGATCAGAGGTTGATCAGTTGAATCAGGGGCTGTAGTGGAATAGATCAGAGGTTGATCAGTTGAATCAGGGGCTGTAGTGGAATAGATCAGAGGTTGATCAGTTGAATCAGGGGGCTGTAGTGGAATAGATCAGAGGTTGATCAGTTGAATCAGGGGCTGTAGTGGAATAGATCAGAGGTTGATCAGTTGAATCAGGGGGCTGTAGTGGAATAAATCAGAGGTGAGTATCTGGATCAGTATGAGCAGACAGGGACACACACAGTCTGAGTATCTGGATCAGTATGAGCAGACAGGGACACACACAGTCTGAGTATATGGATCAGTATGAGCAGACAGGGACACACACAGTCTGAGTATCTGGATCAGTATGAGCAGACAGGGACACACACAGTCTGAGTATCTGGATCAGTATGAGCAGACAGGGACACACACAGTCTGAGTATCTGGATCAGTATGAGCAGACAGGGACACACACAGTCTGAGTATATGGATCAGTATGAGCAGACAGGGACACACACAGTCTGAGTATCTGGATCAGTATGAGCAGACAGGGACACACACAGTCTGAGTATCTGGATCAGTATGAGCAGACAGGGACACACACAGTCTGAGTATCTGGATCAGTATGAGCAGACAGGGACACACACAGTCTGAGTATCTGGATCAGTATGAGCAGACAGGGACACACACAGTCTGAGTATCTGGATCAGTATGAGCAGACAGGGACACACACAGACTGAGTATCTGGATCAGTATGAGCAGACAGGGACACACACAGTCTGAGTATCTGGATCAGTATGAGCAGACAGGGACACACACAGTCTGAGTATCTGGATCAGTATGAGCAGACAGGGACACACACAGTCTGAGTATCTGGATCAGTATGAGCAGACAGGGACACACACAGTCTGAGTATCTGGATCAGTATGAGCAGACAGGGACACACACAGTCTGGAGTATCTGGATCAGTATGAGCAGACAGGGACACACACAGTCTGAGTATCTGGATCAGTATGAGCAGACAGGGACACACACAGTCTGAGTATCTGGATCAGTATGAGCAGACAGGGACACACACAGTCTGAGTATCTGGATCAGTATGAGCAGACAGGGACACACACAGTCTGAGTATCTGGATCAGTATGAGCAGACAGGGACACACACAGTCTGAGTATCTGGATCAGTATGAGCAGACAGGGACACACACAGTCTGAGTATCTGGATCAGTATGAGCAGACAGGGACACACACAGTCTGAGTATCTGGATCAGTATGAGCAGACAGGGACACACACAGTCTGAGTATCTGGATCAGTATGAGCAGACAGGGACACACACAGTCTGAGTATCTGGATCAGTATGAGCAGACAGGGACACACACAGTCTGAGTATCTGGATCAGTATGAGCAGACAGGGACACACACAGTCTGAGTATCTGGATCAGTATGAGCAGACAGGGACACACACAGTCTGAGTATCTGGATCAGTATGAGCAGACAGGGACACACACAGTCTGAGTATCTGGATCAGTATGAGCAGACAGGGACACACACAGTCTGAGTATCTGGATCAGTATGAGCAGACAGGGACACACACAGTCTGAGTATCTGGATCAGTATGAGCAGACAGGGACACACACAGTCTGAGTATCTGGATCAGTATGAGCAGACAGGGACACACACAGTCTGAGTATCTGGATCAGTATGAGCAGACAGGGACACACACAGTCTGAGTATCTGGATCAGTATGAGCAGACAGGGACACACACAGTCTGAGTATCTGGATCAGTATGAGCAGACAGGGACACACACAGTCTGAGTATCTGGATCAGTATGAGCAGACAGGGACACACACAGACTGAGTATATGGATCAGTATGAGCAGACAGGGACACACACAGTCTGAGTATCTGGATCAGTATGAGCAGACAGGGACACACAGTCTGAGTATCTGGATCAGTATGAGCAGACAGGGACACACACAGTCTGAGTATCTGGATCAGTATGAGCAGACAGGAACACACACAGTCTGAGTATCTGGATCAGTATGAGCAGACAGGAACACACACAGTCTGAGTATCTGGATCAGTATGAGCAGACAGGGACACACACAGACTGAGTATCTGGATCAGTATGAGCAGACAGGGACACACACAGTCTGAGTATCTGGATCAGTATGAGCAGACAGGGACACACACAGTCTGAGTATCTGGATCAGTATGAGCAGACAGGGACACACACAGTCTGAGTATCTGGATCAGTATGAGCAGACAGGGACACACACAGTCTGAGTATCTGGATCAGTATGAGCAGACAGGGACACACACAGTCTGAGTATCTGGATCAGTATGAGCAGACAGGGACACACACAGTCTGAGTATATGGATCAGTATGAGCAGACAGGGACACACACAGTCTGAGTATATGGATCAGTATGAGCAGACAGGGAC
>NW_026283064.1:37500-52500 GCF_023373465.1 Oncorhynchus keta | reverse complement strand
TCTCTCTCTCTCTCTCTCTCTCTCTCTCTCTCTCTCTCTCTCTCTCTCTCTCTCTCTCTCTCTCTCTCTCTGTCGTAGATGCCCCGTGGACAGTGCTCCTGGCCAATATTGAACCAGAGTCGACCGGGGTGACCGTTGGTGGTTTGATCCCAGCACGGTCCTACCAGTTCAGGCTGTGTGCGGTCAATGACGTGGGCAGGGGACAGTTCAGCAAGGAGACTGACCGGTGGGGTTTTAATTTTCATGTATCCCATATTTAACCAGGAGAATCCCAGAGATATATATGAATGGTGTGTGGCTGTCTTTCATAGTATAATCAATCATATTCATTTATAATCCCATTGACATCAGCAGTTGTTACAGAGGGAGAGATCCAATGTGTTATAGCAAGAACAACCTGAAGAAAACATCAATAAAAATGTTCACTGTTTTTGAACAAACTGTGGTGTGGTCAGTAGGGCACACCGTAGAAAAACCTTTTGCAACGGAAAGACAAATATGTGTCCTCATTGGACAGGTAGTACCTCCCTGTTTCAAAATGTTTTCTCCTCACTGGATATGATCCTACCTGTTCCTTCCCTTCTCTGTGGTTCAGTGTTGACTCTCCGACTAGTCTCTCTGAAGTCCCCAGGGGGTTTCTCAAACATGGGAATGTGTGTGTTTGATAACTAGGAGTGAGCTGACCCCCAAAAAATACTGCTGTGTGAATCACCATGGGTGTGATGACCCAGCTACTGTCTCCTCTCTCTCTCTCTCTCTCTCTCTCTCTCTCTCTCTCTCTCTCTCTCTCTCTCTCTCTCTCTCTCTCTCTCTCTCTCTCTCTCTCTCTCTCTCTCTCTCTCTCTCTCTCTCTCCCCTTCCATCTCTCTGTGTCTTTATAGTAACACAGAGGGCTGAATTAGTCAGAGCTTCAAACAGAAAGTCAAATCCCCAGAGTGCTGTTGACGCCTTAGATATAGCTCAACACACACACGCTCGCCTCCACACTAACTACTACACACACCCTCAGAGGCACACTAACTACTACACACCCTTAGAGACACACTAACTCTACACATCCTCAGAGGCACACTAACTACTACACACCCTTAGAGACACACTCTCTCACATCCTCAGAGGCACACTCTACTACACATCCTCAGAGGCACTCTCTACACACCCTTAGAGACACACTAACTACTACACACCCTTAGAGACACACTAACTACTACACACCTTAGAGACACTCTACTACACATCCTCAGAGGCACACTAACTACTACACACCCTTAGAGACACACTAACTACTACACATCCTCAGAGGCACACTAACTACTACACATCCTCAGAGGCACACTAACTACTACACACCCTTAGAGACACACTAACTACTACACATCCTCAAAGGCACATCTCTACCATCCTCAGAGGCCACTAACTCTGTGTCTTTAGAGACACACTAACTACTACACACCCTCAGAGGCACACTAACTACACACATCCTCAGAGGCACACTAACTACTACACATCCTCAGAGGCACACTAACTACTACACATCCTCAGGGGCACACTTCAAACAGAGACAGTCAAATCCCCTCAGAGACAAACTTGACTACACATCCTCAGAGGCACACTAACTCACTACACATCCTCACACGCTCGCCTCACACACTAACTACTACTCCTCAGAGGCACACACCCTCAGGGACACACTACTACACATCCTCAGAGGCACACTAACTACTACACACCCTTAGAGACACACTAACTACTACACACCCTTAGAGACACACTAACTACTACACCCATCCCTCTTTCCACCTGTCTCCCCCTCTCTCCTGATCCTAAACACTGTGCTGTCCCCCCACATTCTCCTGATCCTAAAACACTGTGCTGTCTCCTCCCCCTCTCCTGATCCTAAACACTGTGCTGTCTCCTCCCCACATTCTCCTGATCCTAAACACTGTGCTGTCTCCTCATCACATTCTCCTGATCCTAAACACTGTGCTGTCTCCCCCACAACACTTCTGTCCTGATCCTAAACACTGTGCTGTCTCCCCCCACATTCTCCTGTCCTGATCTCTAAACACTGTGCTGTCTCCCCCCACATTCTCCTGATCCTAAACACTGTGCTGTCTCCCCCTCCTGACATTCTCCTGATCCTAAACACTGTGCTGTCTCCCCCACATTCTCCTGATCCTAAACACTGTGCTGTCCTAAACACCTGTCCCTCCCCCACATTCTCCTGATCCTAAACACTGTGCTGTCTCCCCCACATTCTCCTGATCCTAAACACTGTGCTGTCTCCCCCACATTCTCCTGATCCTAAACACTGTGCTGTCTCCCCCACATTCTCCTGATCCTAAACACTGTGCTGTCTCCCCCTGTGCACATTCTCCTGATCCTAAACACTGTGCTGTCTCCCCCCACATTCTCCTGATCCTAAACACTGTGCTGTCTCCCCCTCCTGACATTCTCCTGATCCTAAACACTGTGCTGTCTCCCCATTCTCCTGATCCTAAACACTGTGCTGTCTCCCCCCTGTGCTGTCCCCCTCATTCTCTGATCCTAAACACTGTGCTGTCCCCCCTGATCCTACATTCTCCCTGATCCTAAACACTGTGCTGTCCCCCTGATCCTAAACACTGTGCTGCCCCCACATTCTCCTGATCCTAAACACTGTGCTGCCCCCCCTACACATTCTCCTGATCCTAAACACTGTGCTGTCTCCCCCCCACATTCTCCTGATCCTAAACACTGTGCTTTCTCCTTCACCCTCATTCTCTCTCTCAATTCAATTCAATGGGCTTTATTGGCAAGGGAAACATATTTTTACATTTCCCAAAGAATAAAGACATTGCAAATGTCATAGTATAACTATGTGCAGTGTTATAACAATGTGCAAATAGTTAAAGTTCAAAAGGCTAAATGTACAAGTATCTCTCTCTGCCTCTATCTCTGCTCCCGAACAGCACTTCTCTGTTTCTATGCACAGAAGAGAAATTGAGATGTCAACTTAAATGAAGTCTCAGTGGAATCCTTTAGTGGCGTTACCCTGCTTCGACTGCAGATGCGTCCCAAACGGCTCTCTTTCCCCTTTACAGTGTACTACATTTGACCAGGACCTATAGGGCTCCACTGCACTCTAAATGGACCACAGAGTCATTTGGGACGCAGCACATGACTTCTTTGATGGTAGCTGAGCTGAAGAGAGAGAGCTCTCTGAGGGAGAGATATCACAGAGCCTTTTACTGTGGCATAGAAACAGACAGCCCTTAGTTGGATAGATCAGTGACAATGGTCTGACCAACTCTGCTTTGTGCTGCCTTTACACACACACACACACACACACACACACACACACACACACACACACACACACACACACACACACACACACACACACACACACACACACATACGAACACATACGCACACATACGCATTACACACACACACACACACACACACACACACACACACACATTACACACACAAATATTAACACACACAACACACACACAGACACACACACACACAGACACACACTCTTTTCTCTCTCTCTCTTTAACGGTTACATAACGAAAAGACATGGAAATATTCAGAAACACTTGTTAATTCATGCCAGTTTTCTCTCCCTATATCTCTCCCCTCTCTCTCCCTCCTCTCTCTCTCTCCTTCCCTCTCTCCCTATCTCTCTCTCCCTCTCTCTCCCTCTCCCCCTCTCTCTCTCCCCTCCTCCCCCTATCTCTCCTCCCTCCTCTCTCTATCCCTCTCTCTCTCCCCTCTCTCCCTATCTCTCTCTCCTCTCTCTCCTCCCTCTCTCCCATCAGACTCTCTCTACCGGAGGAGCCTCCCAGTGCCCCCCAGACAGTGATTGCCAGTGGTCGTACCAACCAGTCCATCATGATCCAGTGGCAACCACCCCGGAGAGCCACCAGAATGGACCGCTCCAGGGATACATCATCAGGTAAGACACAGAGCGGATTGTTCCAGGTTGAAGATGGAAGGGGTCAATGACATTCATCTTGGTTATTAACCTGTATAACACCACTTGGGTCATGGTCACAATCCTACTGTCTTCCTCCTCCCCTTCCATCTCTTTTCACCCTCACTTTCCCCTTTCTGCACTGTCTAACCATCCCTCTCTCTCTCCGCCCCTCCTAGGTACTGTCTGTCAGGACTACCAGTAGACTGTCAGATGAAGAACATCACCAGGCCAGAGCAGAATAACCTACTCCTGGAGGACCTCATCATCTGGACTAACTATGAGATGGAGGTGGCAGCCTACAACAGGGCTGGGAGGGGTACCTACAGCCACAAGGTTACAGAGTGGACCCTGCAGGGAGGTGAGGATGGATGACGGCCATGTCACAGTCACATGGTTAGACACAGTTCTCCAGCTTTAAGGGTTGAGAAGTGACGTACTTCTCTTAGCTCTCTCTCTCTCTCTCTCTCTCTCTCTCTCTCTCTCTCTCTCGTATCTCTCTCTCTCGTATCTCCCTCCATCTCTCTCCCAGTCCCCACTGTCCCACCAGGTAATGTCCAGGCTGAGCCATTCAACTCCTCTACAGTCAGGCTGACCTGGTCAGCTCCTAGCCCTCAGTTCATCAATGGCATCAACCAGGGATACAAGGTGGGCAACAGAGAGCAGAGACCCTTACCAGAGACAAACATTCTTATTGGATGTGCAGTAGAACGACCTGTTCTGTAAATACATTTATGTACTGGCATACACTGCCCTCTAGTGGTTAGAATAAGAACTGCATTCTCCAGCATTAGACGTACCAGTGCCACAACAGATCACTATAAACCAGCTGCAGTGTTTTGTTGTCTTTTCTCTTATGACATTTTTAAACTATCCCTCCGTCTGTTTCCAGCTGTTGGCGTGGGAGGCGGGTCAAGAGGAGGATGTTACCATGGTGACAGTGAGACCTAATTTCCAGGACAGCGTGCATGTGGGCTACGTGACTGGACTGAAGAAGTTCACAGAGTACTACACCTCTGTCCTGTGTTTCACTACACCTGGAGACGGCCCTCGCAGCCCACCTCACAGACTACGCACTCACGAAGACAGTGAGTACCACAGTCACATAACTATACCAAACCTGTAGGCACTCACGAAGACAGTGAGTACCACAGTCACATGACTATACCAAACCTGTAGGCACTCACGAAGACAGTGAGTACCACAGTCACATAACTATACCAAACCTGTAGGCACTCACGAAGACAGTGAGTACCACAGTCACATAACTATACCAAACCTGTAGGCACTCACGAAGACAGTGAGTACCACAGTCACATAACTATACCAAACCGGTAGGCACTCACGAAGACAGTGAGTACCACAGTCACATAACTATACCAAACCTGTAGGCACTCACAAAGACAGTGTCTCACAGGCACAGACAAAAGCAATTCTATTTCCACATGATTCTATCGACCCGAAGGCACCGGACTGTACTGTGTTGGCTCAGATATTCTTTGTCTGCATAACTGGGCCAGCGCAGTACAGCTCAGTCTGTCACAAATTGGCCCAGGTAAAAAGGGTATTACAAACTATACACTACTGTAAAGTATATGGTACTACCGTAAAGTATATGGTACTATTGTAAAGTATATGATACTACTGCAAAGTATATGATACTACTGCAAAGTATATGGTATATGGTATAACTGTAAAGTATATTCTACTACTGTAAAGTATATGATACCACTGTAAAGTATATGGTATATGGTATAACTGTAAAGTATATTCTACTACTGTAAAGTATATGCTACTACTGTAAAGTATATGATACTACTGTAAAGTATATGATACTACTGTAAAGTATATGAAACTACTGTAAAGTATATGGTACTACTGCAAAGTATATGGTATAACTTTAAAGTATATGGTACTACTGTAAATTATATGGTACTACTGCAAAGTATATGATACTACTGCAAAGTATATGATACTACTGTGCTATGTATATGGTATATGGTACTACTGCTAAAGTATATGGTATAACTTATGTAAATAAAGTATATGGTACTACTGTAAAGTATATGATACTACTGCAAAGTTTATGGTACTACTATAAAGTATATGGTACTACTGAAAAGTATATGAAACTACTGTAAAGTATATGGTACTACTGTAAAGTATATGGTACTACTTTAAAGTATATGGTACTGGTACTGCAAAGTATATGATACTACTGCAAAGTATATGATACTACTGTAAAGTATATGGTACTACTGTATAGTATATGGTACTACTGCAAAGTATATGGTACTACTGTAAAGTATGTGGTACTACTGTAAAGTATATGGTACTACTGCAAAGTATGAAACTACTGGTACTGGTACTACTAAAGTATATGGTACTACTGAAAAGTATATGAAACTACTGTAAAGTATATGGTACTACTGCAAAGTATATGGTACTACTTTAAAGTATATTGTACTACTGTAAAGTATATGGCACTACTGTAAAGTATATGATACTTCTGTAAAGTATATGGTACTACTCTAAAGTATACGATACTTGTGCACTAAACATACTGGTGTGTGTGTGTGTGTGTGTGTGTGTGTGTGTGTGTGTGTGTGTGTGTGTGTGTGTGTGTGTGTGTGTGTGTGTGTGTGTGTGTGTGTGTGTGTGTGTGTGTGTGTCCAGAGCCTGGTGCCGTTGGTCACCTGAGCTTCACAGAGATCCTGGACACATCTCTGAAGGTCAGCTGGAAAGATCCCAACGAGAAGAATGGAGTCCTCACAGGTACTGCACCTAGTATAGTATAGTATCTAACCCTAACCCTCTCTGGAGAGACCCCAACGAGAAGAATGGAGTCCTCACAGGTACTGTACCTAATATAGTATAGTATCTAACCCTAACCCTCTCTGGAAAGACCCCAACGAGAAGAATGGAGTCCTCACAGTTACTGTACCTAGTATAGTATAGTATCTAACCCTAACCCTCTCTGGAAAGACGCCAACGAGAAGAATGGAGTCCTCACAGGTACTGTACCTAATATAGTATAGTATCTAACCCTAACCCTCTCTGGAAAGACCCCAACGAGAAGAATGGAGTCCTCACAGGTACTGCACCTAGTATAGTATAGTATCTAACCCTAACCCTCTCTGGAGAGACCCCAACGAGAAGAGCAGAGTCCTCACAGATGACTAGGCCTACTGTAGTCATGGTCTATGGTTGACCCTGTTTGTTGGACAGGGTCAACCAAACAGGGTACTGTGGTAGCTAAAGAATCCATTTCTGTGCAAATGGCCAATAAAGATCTATTCTATTCAATTCTATAGGGAAAGGGGGATACCTAGTCAGTTGTATTCTAGTCTCGTTATGTCCTCTGTATCAGTCTAACCAGCTGTGATGTCCCTCTCCTAAAGGCTACCGTATATCGTGGGAGGAGTTTAACCGGACCAACACCCGGGTCACCCACTACCTCCCTAACCTGACCCAGGAGTACCGGGTCACCGGGCTGACCGCCCTCACCACCTACACCATCCAGGTGGCTGGGATGACCTCCAAGGGACAGGGTCAACTCTCTTCTTCTACAATATCATCTGGAGTTCCCCCAGGTTAGTACCTCCCCCGAACCCTCCCCCAGATTAGTACCTCCCCCTAACTCTACCCCCAGGTTAGTACCTCCCCCTAACTCTCCCCCAGGTTAGTACCTCCTCCTAACCCTCCCCCAGGTTAGTACCTCCCCCTAACTCTACCCCCAGGTTAGTACCTCCCCCTAACCCTACCCCCAGGTTAGTACCTCCCCCTAACCATACCCCCAGGTTAGTACCCCCCCTAACCCTCCCCCAGGTTAGTACCTCCCCCTAACTCTACCCCCAGGTTAGTACCTCCCCTAACCCTCCCCCAGGTTAGTACCTCCCCTAACCCTCCCCAGGTTAGTACCTCCTCCTACTAACCCTCCCCCAGGTTAGTATCTCCCCCAACTCTACCCCCAGGTTAGTACCTCCCCTAACTCTACCCCCAGGTTAGTACCTCCCCTAACTCTACCCCCAGGCTAGTACCTCCCCTAACCCTACCCCCAGGTTAGTATCTCCCCCAACTCTACCCCCAGGTTAGTACCTCCCCCTAACCCTCCCCAGGTTAGTACCTCCCCTAACCCTCCCCAGGTTAGTACCTCCTCCTAACCCTCCCCCAGGTTAGTATCTCCCCCAACTCTACCCCCAGGTTAGTATCTCCCCCAACTCTACCCCCAGGTTAGTACCTCCCCCTAACTCTACCCCCAGGTTAGTATCTCCCCCAACTCCACCCCCAGGTTAGTACCTCCCCTAACTCTACCCCCAGGTTAGTACCTCCCCTAACTCTACCCCCAGGTTAGTACCTCCCCCTAACCCTACCCCCAGGTTAGTACCTCCCCTAACCCTACCCCCAGGTTAGTACCTCCCCCTAACCCTCCCCCAGGTTAGTACCTCCCCTAACTCTACCCCCAGGTTAGTACCTCCCCTAACCCTCCCCCAGGTTAGTACCTCCCCTAACCCTCCCCAGGTTAGTACCTCCTCCTAACCCTCCCCCAGGTTAGTATCTCCCCCAACTCTACCCCCAGGTTAGTATCTCCCCTAACTCTACCCCCAGGTTAGTACCTCCCCTAACCCTACCCCCAGGTTAGTACCTCCCCTAACCCTACCCCCAGGTTAGTACCTCCCCTAACTCTACCCCCAGGTTAGTACCTCCCCTAACCCTACCCCAGGTTAGTACCTCCCCCTCCCTACCCCCAGGTTAGTACCTCCCCCCCTACCCCCAGGTTATCTCCCCTGTCCCCAGGTTAGTATCCCCCTAACTCTACCCCCAGGTTAGTACCTCCCCTAACCATACCCCCAGGTTAGTACCCCCTAACCCTCCCCCAGGTTAGTACCTCCCCCTAACTCTACCCCCAGGTTGATCTAACCCTCCCCCAGGTTAGTCCTCCCTCCCTCCCCAGGTTTATCCTACTAACCCTCCCCCAGGTTAGTATCTCCCCCAACTCTACCCCCAGGTTAGTACCTCCCCTAACTCTATCCCCTTAGTACCTCCCCTAACTCTACCCCCAGGCTAGTACCTCCCTCCTCCCCCAGGTTAGTACCTCCCCCTAACTCTACCCCCAGGTTAGTACCTCCCCTAACCCTCCCCCAGGTTAGTACCTCCCCTCCCTCCCCAGGTTATCTCTCCTACTAACCCTCCCCCAGGTTAGTATCTCCCCCAACTCTACCCCCAGGTTAGTACCCCCCTAACCCTACCCCCAGGTTAGTACCTCCCCCTAACTCTACCCCCAGGTTAGTACCTCCCCCTAACCCTACCCCCAGGTTAGTACCTCCCCCTAACCCTACCCCCAGGTTAGTACCTCCCCCTAACTCTACTCCCTCCTCCTTTATCTCCGTCTCCGATCTCACTGTGTCCCTCCTCCTTTATCTCTGTCTCTGATCTCAAGGTGTCCCTCCTCCTTTATCCCCATCCCTGATCTCACCTCCTTTATCTCTGTCCCTGATCTCACTGTGTCCCTCCTCCTTTATCTCTGTCCCTGATCTCACTGTGTCCATCCTCCTTTATCTCTGTCTCTGATCTCACTGTGTCCATCCTCCTTTATCTCTGTCCCTGATCTCACTGTGTCCCTCCTCATTTATCTCTGTCTCTGATCTCACTGTGTCCCTCCTCCTTTATCTCTGTCTCTGATCTCACTGTGTCCATCCTCCTTTATCTCTGTCCCTGATCTCACTGTGTCCCTCCTCCTTTATCTCTGTCTCTGATCTCACTGTGTCCCTCCTCCTTTATCTCTGTCTCTGATCTCACTGTGTCCCTCCTCCTTTATCTCTGTCTCTGATCTCACTGTGTCCCTCCTCCTTTATCTCTGTCCCTGATCTCACTGTGTCCCTCCTCCTTTATCTCTGTCTCTGATCTCACTGTGTCCCTCCTCCTTTATCTCTGTCCCTGATCTCACTGTGTCCCTCCTCCTTTATCTCTGTCTCTGATCTCACTGTGTCCGTCCTGCTTTATCTCTGTCTCTGATCTCACTGTGTCCCTCCTTTATCTCTGTCTCTGATCTCACTGTGTCCCTCCTCCTTTATCTCTGTCCCTGATCTCACTGTGTCCCTCCTCCTTTATCTCTGTCTCTGATCTCACTGTGTCCCTCCTCCTTTATCTCTGTCCCTGATCTCACTGTGTCCCTCCTCCTTTATCTCCATCCCTGATCTCACTGTGTCCCTCCTCCTTTATCTCTGTCTCTGATCTCACTGTGTCCCTCCTCCTTTATCTCTGTCTCTGATCTCACTGTGTCCCTCCTCCTTTATCTCTGTCTCTGATCTCACTGTGTCCCTCCTCCTTTATCTCTGTCCCTGATCTCACTGTGTCCCTCCTCCTTTATCTCCATCCCTGATCTCACTGTGTCCCTCCTCCTTTATCTCTGTCTCTGATCTCACTGTGTCCCTCCTCCTTTATCTCTGTCTCTGATCTCACTGTGTCCCTCCTCCTTTATCTCTGTCTCTGATCTCACTGTGTCCCTCCTCCTTTATCTCTGTCTCTGATCTCACTGTGTCCCTCCTCCTTTATCTCCATCCCTGATCTCACTGTGTCCCTCCTCCTTTATCTCTGTCTCTGATCTCACTGTGTCCCTCCTCCTTTATCTCTGTCTCTGATCTCACTGTGTCCCTCCTCATTTATCTCTGTCTCTGATCTCACTGTGTCCCTCCTCCTTTATCTCTGTCCCTGATCTCACTGTGTCCCTTCTCCTTTATCTCTGTCTCTGATCTCACTTTCCCTCCTCCTTTATCTCTGTCCCTGATCTCACTGTGTCCCTCCTCCTTTATCTCCATCCCTGATCTCACTGTGTCCCTACTTTATCCCCATCTCTGATCTCACTGTGTCCCTCCTCCTTTATCTCTGTCTCTGATCTCACTGTGTCCCTCCTCCTTTATCTCTGTCTCTGATCTCACTGTGTCCCTCCTCCTTTATCTCTGTCCCTGATCTCACTGTGTCCCTCCTCCTTTATCTCCATCCCTGATCTCACTGTGTCCCTCCTCCTTTATCTCTGTCTCTGATCTCACTGTGTCCCTCCTCCTTTATCTCTGTCTCTGATCTCACTGTGTCCCTCCTCCTTTATCTCTGTCCCTGATCTCACTGTGTCCCTCCTCCTTTATCTCTGTCTCTGATCTCACTGTCTCCCTCCTCCTTTATCTCCATCCCTGATCTCACTGTGTCCCTCCTCCTTTATCTCTGTCTCTGATCTCACTGTGTCCCTCCTCCTTTATCTCTGTCCCTGATCTCACTGTGTCCCTCCTCATTTATCTCTGTCTCTGATCTCACTGTGTCCCTCCTCCTTTATCTCTGTCCCTGATCTCACTGTGTCCCTCCTCCTTTATCTCTGTCTCTGATCTCACTTTCCCTCCTCCTTTATCTCTGTCCCTGATCTCACTGTGTCCCTCCTCCTTTATCTCCATCCCTGATCTCACTGTGTCCCTCCTCCTTTATCTCTGTCTCTGATCTCACTGTGTCCCTACTTTATCCCCATCTCTGATCTCACTGTGTCCCTCCTCCTTTATCTCTGTCTCTGATCTCACTGTGTCCCTCCTCCTTTATCTCTGTCTCTGATCTCACTGTGTCCCTCCTCCTTTATCTCTGTCTCTGATCTCACTGTGTCCCTCCTTTATCTCTGTCTCTGATCTCACTGTGTCCCTCCTCCTTTATCTCTGTCCCTGATCTCACTGTGTCCCTCCTCCTTTATCTCTGTCTCTGATCTCACTGTGTCCCTCCTCCTTTATCTCTGTCCCTGATCTCACTGTGTCCCTCCTCCTTTATCTCCATCCCTGATCTCACTGTGTCCCTCCTCCTTTATCTCTGTCTCTGATCTCACTGTGTCCCTCCTCCTTTATCTCTGTCTCTGATCTCACTGTGTCCCTCCTCCTTTATCTCTGTCTCTGATCTCACTGTGTCCCTCCTCCTTTATCTCTGTCTCTGATCTCACTGTGTCCCTCCTCCTTTATCTCTGTCTCTGATCTCACTGTGTCCCTCCTCCTTTATCTCCATCCCTGATCTCACTGTGTCCCTCCTCCTTTATCTCTGTCTCTGATCTCACTGTGTCCCTCCTCCTTTATCTCTGTCCCTGATCTCACTGTGTCCCTCCTCCTTTATCTCTGTCTCTGATCTCACTGTGTCCCTCCTCCTTTATCTCTGTCCCTGATCTCACTGTGTCCCTCCTCCTTTATCTCTGTCTCTGATCTCACTGTGTCCCTCCTCCTTTATCTCCATCCCTGATCTCACTGTGTCCCTCCTCCTTTATCTCTGTCTCTGATCTCACTGTGTCCCTCCTCCTTTATCTCTGTCCCTGATCTCACTGTGTCCCTCCTCCTTTATCTCTGTCTCTGATCTCACTGTGTCCCTCCTCCTTTATCTCTGTCTCTGATCTCACTGTGTCCCTCCTTTATCTCTGTCTCTGATCTCACTGTGTCCCTCCTCCTTTATCTCTGTCCCTGATCTCACTGTGTCCCTCCTCCTTTATCTCTGTCTCTGATCTCACTGTGTCCCTCCTCCTTTATCTCTGTCCCTGATCTCACTGTGTCCCTCCTCCTTTATCTCCATCCCTGATCTCACTGTGTCCCTCCTCCTTTATCTCTGTCTCTGATCTCACTGTGTCCCTCCTCCTTTATCTCTGTCTCTGATCTCACTGTGTCCCTCCTCCTTTATCTCAGTCTCTGATCTCACTGTGTCCCTCCTCCTTTATCTCTGTCTCTGATCTCACTGTGTCCCTCCTCCTTTATCTCTGTCTCTGATCTCACTGTGTCCCTCCTCCTTTATCTCTGTCTCTGATCTCACTGTGTCCCTCCTCCTTTATCTCTGTCTCTGATCTCACTGTGTCCCTCCTCCTTTATCTCTGTCCCTGATCTCACTGTGTCCCTCCTCCTTTATCTCTGTCTCTGATCTCACTGTGTCCCTCCTCCTTTATCTCTGTCTCTGATCTCACTGTGTCCCTCCTCCTTTATCTCAGTCTCTGATCTCACTGTGTCCCTCCTCCTTTATCTCTGTCTCTGATCTCACTGTCCCTCCTCCTTTATCTCTGTCTCTGATCTCACTGTGTCCCTCCTCCTTTATCTCTGTCTCTGATCTCACTGTGTCCCTCCTCCTTTATCTCTGTCTCTGATCTCACTGTGTCCCTCCTCCTTCATCTCTGTCTCTGATCTCACTGTGTCCCTCCTCCTTTATCTCTGTCTCTGATCTCACTGTGTCCCTCCTCCTTTATCTCTGTCTCTGATCTCACTGTGTCCCTCCTCCTTTATCTCTGTCCCTGATCTCACTGTGTCCCTCCTCCTTTATCTCTGTCTCTGATCTCACTGTGTCCCTCCTCCTTTATCTCTGTCTCTGATCTCACTGTGTCCCTCCTCCTTTATCTCTGTCTCTGATCTCACTGTGTCCCTCCTCCTTTATCTCTGATCTCACTGTGTCCCTCCTCCTTTATCTCCATCTCTGATCTCACTGTGTCCCTCCTCCTTTATCTCCGTCCCTGATCTCACTGTGTCCCTCCTCCTTTATCTCCATCCCTGATCTCACTGTGTCCCTCCTCCTTTATCTCTGTCTCTGATCTCACTGTGTCCCTCCTCCTTTATCTCTGTCTCTGATCTCACTGTGTCCCTCCTCCTTTATCTCTGTCTCTGATCTCACTGTGTCCCTCCTCCTTTATCTCTGTCTCTGATCTCACTGTGTCCCTCCTCCTTTATCTCTGTCTCTGATCTCACTGTGTCCCTCCTCCTTTATCTCCATCCCTGATCTCACTGTGTCCCTCCTCCTTTATCTCTGTCTCTGATCTCACTGTGTCCCTCCTCCTTTATCTCTGTCCCTGATCTCACTGTGTCCCTCCTCATTTATCTCTGTCTCTGATCTCACTGTGTCCCTCCTCCTTTATCTCTGTCCCTGATCTCACTGTGTCCCTCCTCCTTTATCTCTGTCTCTGATCTCACTGTGTCCCTCCTCCTTTATCTCTGTCTCTGATCTCACTGTGTCCCTCCTCCTTTATCTCTGTCTCTGATCTCACTGTGTCCCTCCTCCTTTATCTCCATCCCTGATCTCACTGTGTCCCTCCTCCTTTATCTCTGTCTCTGATCTCACTGTGTCCCTCCTCCTTTATCTCTGTCCCTGATCTCACTGTGTCCCTCCTCATTTATCTCTGTCTCTGATCTCACTGTGTCCCTCCTCCTTTATCTCTGTCCCTGATCTCACTGTGTCCCTCCTCCTTTATCTCTGTCTCTGATCTCACTGTGTCCCTCCTCCTTTATCTCTGTCTCTGATCTCACTGTGTCCCTTCTCCTTTATCTCTGTCTCTGATCTCACTGTGTCCCTCCTCCTTATCTCCATCCCTGATCTCACTGTGTCCCTCCTCCTTTATCTCCATCCCTGATCTCACTGTGTCCCTACTTTATCCCCATCTCTGATCTCACTGTGTCCCTCCTCCTTTATCTCTGTCTCTGATCTCACTGTGTCCCTCCTCCTTTATCTCTGTCTCTGATCTCACTGTGTCCCTACTTTATCCCCATCTCTGATCTCACTGTGTCCCTCCTCCTTTATCTCTGTCTCTGATCTCACTGTGTCCCTCCTCCTTTATCTCTGTCTCTGATCTCACTGTGTCCCTCCTCCTTTATCTCTGTCTCTGATCTCACTGTGTCCCTCCTCCTTTATCTCTGTCTCTGATCTCACTGTGTCCCTCCTCCTTTATCTCTGTCTCTGATCTCACTGTGTCCCTCCTCCTTTATCTCTGTCTCTGATCTCACTGTGTCCCTACTTTATCCCCATCTCTGATCTCACTGTGTCCCTCCTCCTTTATCTCTGTCTCTGATCTCACTGTGTCCCTCCTCCTTTATCTCTGTCTCTGATCTCACTGTGTCCCTCCTCCTTTATCTCTGTCTCTGATCTCACTGTGTCCCTCCTCCTTTATCTCTGTCCCTGATCTCACTGTGTCCCTCCTCCTTTATCTCTGTCTCTGATCTCACTGTGTCCCTCCTCCTTTATCTCTGTCTCTGATCTCACTGTGTCCCTCCTCCTTT
>NW_026283064.1:2500-32500 GCF_023373465.1 Oncorhynchus keta | reverse complement strand
CAGATAACACCTCCTATAGGTAGAGTACAGCTACAACAGATACCTAACACTACACCTCCTATAGGTAGAGTACAGCTACAACAGATACCTGACACTACACCTCCTATAGGTAGAGTACAGCTACAACAGATACCTAACACTACACCTACTATAGGTACAGTACAGCTACAACAGATACCTGACACTACACCTCCTATAGGTAGAGTACAACTACAACAGATACCTGACACTACACCTCCTATAGGTAGAGTACAGCTACAACAGATACCTAACACTACACCTCCTATAGGTAGAGTACAGCTACAACAGATACCTGACACTACACCTCCTATAGGTAGAGTACAGCTACAACAGATACCTGACACTACACCTCCTATAGGTAGAGTACAGCTACAACAGATACCTGACACTACACCTCCTATAGGTAGAGTACAGCTACAACAGATACCTAACACTACACCTCCTATAGGTAGAGTACAACTACAACAGATACCTAACACTACACCTCCTATAGGTAGAGTACAGCTACAACAGATACCTAACACTACACCTCCTATAGGAACAGTACAGCTACAACAGATACCTAACACTACACCTCCTATAGGTAGAGTACAACTACAACAGATACCTAACACTACACCTCCTATAGGTACAGTACAACATCACTAGTACAGCTACAACAGATACCTAACACTACACCTCCTATAGGTAGAGTACAACTACAACAGATACCTGACACTACACCTCCTATAGGTAGAGTACAACTACAACAGATACCTGACACTACACCTCCTATAGGTAGAGTACAGCTACAACAGATACCTGACACTACACCTCCTATAGGTAGAGTACAACTACAACAGATACCTAACACTATACCTCCTATAGGAACAGTACAGCTACAACAGATACCTGACACTACACCTCCTATAGGTAGAGTACAGCTACAACAGATACCTAACACTACACCTCCTATAGGTAGAGTACAACTACAACAGATACCTGACACTACACCTCCTATAGGTAGAGTACAACTACAACAGATACCTGACACTACACCTCCTATAGGTAGAGTACAGCTACAACAGATACCTAACACTACACCTCCTATAGGAACAGTACAGCTACAACAGATACCTGACACTACACCTCCTATAGGTAGAGTACAGCTACAACAGATACCTAACACTACACCTCCTATAGGTACAGTACAACTACAACAGATACCTAACACTACACCTCCTATAGGTAGAGTACAACTACAACAGATACCTAACACTACACCTCCTATAGGTAGAGTACAGCTACAACAGATACCTGACACTACACCTCCTATAGGTAGAGTACAGCTACAACAGATACCTAACACTACACCTCCTATAGGTAGAGTACAGCTACAACAGATACCTGACACTACACCTCCTATAGGAACAGTACAGCTACAACAGATACCTAACACTACACCTCCTATAGGTACAGTACAGCTACAACAGATACCTAACACTACACCTCCTATAGGTAGAGTACAACTACAACAGATACCTAACACTACACCTCCTATAGGTACAGTACAGCTACAACAGATACCTAACACTACACCTCCTATAGGTACAGTACAGCTACAACAGATACCTGACACTACACCTCCTATAGGTACAGTACAGCTACAACAGATACCTAACACTACACCTCCTATAGGTACAGTACAACTACAACAGATACCTAACACTACACCTCCTATAGGTACAGTACAGCTACAACAGATACCTAACACTACACCTCCTATAGGAACAGTACAGCTACAACAGATACCTGACACTACACCTCCTATAGGTACAGTACAGCTACAACAGATACCTAACACTACACCTCCTATAGGTAGAGTACAGCTACAACAGATACCTAACACTACACCTCCTATAGGTAGAGTACAGCTACAACAGATACCTAACACTACACCTCCTATAGGTAGAGTACAACTACAACAGATACCTGACACTACACCTCCTATAGGTAGAGTACAACTACAACAGATACCTAACACTACACCTCCTATAGGTAGAGTACAACTACAACAGATACCTAACACTACACCTCCTATAGGTACAGTACAGCTACAACAGATACCTAACACTACACCTCCTATAGGTACAGTACAGCTACAACAGATACCTAACACTACACCTCCTATAGGTACAGTACAACTACAACAGATACCTAACACTACACCTCCTATAGGTACAGTACAGCTACAACAGATACCTGACACTACACCTCCTATAGGTACAGTACAGCTACAACAGATACCTAACACTACACCTCCTATAGGTAGAGTACAACTACAACAGATACCTAACACTACACCTCCTATAGGTACAGTACAGCTACAACAGATACCTATCACTACACCTCCTATAGGTAGAGTACAGCTACAACAGATACCTAACACTACACCTCCTATATGTACAGTACAGCTACAACAGATACCTGACACTACACCTCCTATAGGTACAGTACAGCTACAACAGATACCTGACACTACACCTCCTATAGGTAGAGTACAACTACAACAGATACCTGACACTACACCTCCTATAGGTAGAGTACAGCTACAACAGATACCTAACACTACACCTCCTATAGGTACAGTACAACTACAACAGATACCTAACACTACACCTCCTATAGGTACAGTACAACTACAACAGATACCTAACACTACACCTCCTATAGGTAGAGTACAGCTACAACAGATACCTAACACTACACCTCCTATAGGTACAGTACAACTACAACAGATACCTAACACTACACCTCCTATAGGTACAGTACAACATCACTAGTACAGCTACAACAGATACCTGACACTACACCTCCTATAGGTACAGTACAGCTACAACAGATACCTAACACTACACCTCCTATAGGTACAGTACAGCTACAACAGATACCTAACACTACACCTCCTATAGGTAGAGTACAACTACAACAGATACCTAACACTACACCTCCTATAGGTAGAGTACAGCTACAACAGATACCTAACACTACACCTCCTATAGGTACAGTACAGCTACAACAGATACCTAACACTACACCTCCTATAGGTACAGTACAGCTACAACAGATACCTGACACTACACCTCCTATAGGTACAGTACAGCTACAACAGATACCTAACACTACACCTCCTATAGGTAGAGTACAACTACAACAGATACCTAACACTACACCTCCTATAGGTAGAGTACAGCTACAACAGATACCTAACACTACACCTCCTATAGGTAGAGTACAACTACAACAGATACCTAACACTACACCTCCTATAGGTACAGTACAGCTACAACAGATACCTAACACTACACCTCCTATAGGTACAGTACAACTACAACAGATACCTGACACTACACCTCCTATAGGTACAGTACAGCTACAACAGATACCTGACACTACACCTCCTATAGGTAGAGTACAACTACAACAGATACCTGACACTACACCTCCTATAGGTAGAGTACAGCTACAACAGATACCTAACACTACACCTCCTATAGGTACAGTACAACTACAACAGATACCTAACACTACACCTCCTATAGGTACAGTACAACTACAACAGATACCTAACACTACACCTCCTATAGGTAGAGTACAGCTACAACAGATACCTAACACTACACCTCCTATAGGTACAGTACAGCTACAACAGATACCTGACACTACACCTCCTTAGGTAGGTACAGTACAACATCACTAGTACAGCTACAACAGATACCTGACACTACACCTCCTATAGGTACAACAGATACCTAACACTACACCTCCTATAGGTAGAGTACAGCTACAACAGATACCTAACACTACACCTCCTATAGGTAGAGTACAACTACAACAGATACCTAACACTACACCTCCTATAGGTAGAGTACAGCTACAACAGATACCTAACACTACACCTCCTATAGGTAGAGTACAGCTACAACAGATACCTAACACTACACCTCCTATAGGTACAGTACAGCTACAACAGATACCTGACACTACACCTCCTATAGGTAGAGTACAGCTACAACAGATACCTAACACTACACCTCCTATAGGTAGAGTACAGCTACAACAGATACCTAACACTACACCTCCTATAGGTAGAGTACACTACAACAGATACCAGATACCTAACACTACACCTCCTATAGGTAGAGTACAGCTACAACAGATACCTGACACTACACCTCCTATAGGTAGAGTACAACTACAACAGATACCTAACACTACACCTCCTATAGGTAGAGTACAACTACAACAGATACCTAACACTACACCTCCTATAGGTACAGTACAGCTACAACAGATACCTGACACTACACCTCCTATAGGTAGAGTACAACTACAACAGATACCTAACACTACACCTCCTATAGGTAGAGTACAGCTACAACAGATACCTAACACTACACCTCCTATAGGTAGAGTACAGCTACAACAGATACCTAACACTACACCTCCTATAGGAACAGTACAACATCACTAGTACAGCTACAACAGATACCTAACACTACACCTCCTATAGGTACAGTACAGCTACAACAGATACCTGACACTACACCTCCTATAGGTACAGTACAACTACAACAGATACCTGACACTACACCTCCTATAGGTAGAGTACAGCTACAACAGATACCTGACACTACACCTCCTATAGGTAGAGTACAACTACAACAGATACCTGACACTACACCTCCTATAGGTAGAGTACAACTACAACAGATACCTGACACTACACCTCCTATAGGTAGAGTACAACTACAACAGATACCTGACACTACACCTCCTATAGGTACAGTACAGCTACAACAGATACCTGACACTACACCTCCTATAGGTACAGTACAGCTACAACAGATACCTAACACTACACCTCCTATAGGTACAGTACAACTACAACAGATACCTAACACTACACCTCCTATAGGTAGAGTACAGCTACAACAGATACCTAACACTACACCTCCTATAGGTACAGTACAACTACAACAGATACCTAACACTACACCTCCTATAGGTACAGTACAACTACAACAGATACCTAACACTACACCTCCTATAGGTAGAGTACAGCTACAACAGATACCTAACACTACACCTCCTATAGGTAGAGTACAGCTACAACAGATACCTGACACTACACCTCCTATAGGTAGAGTACAGCTACAACAGATACCTGACACTACACCTCCTATAGGTAGAGTACAGCTACAACAGATACCTGACACTACACCTCCTATAGGTACAGTACAGCTACAACAGATACCTGACACTACACCTCCTATAGGTAGAGTACAGCTACAACAGATACCTAACACTACACCTCCTATAGGTAGAGTACAGCTACAACAGATACCTGACACTACACCTCCTATAGGTAGAGTACAGCTACAACAGATACCTAACACTACACCTCCTATAGGTAGAGTACAGCTACAACAGATACCTAACACTACACCTCCTATAGGTAGAGTACAGCTACAACAGATACCTAACACTACACCTCCTATAGGTAGAGTACAGCTACAACAGATACCTAACACTACACCTCCTATAGGTAGAGTACAACTACAACAGATACCTAACACTACACCTCCTATAGGTAGAGTACAGCTACAACAGATACCTAACACTACACCTCCTATAGGTAGAGTACAGCTACAACAGATACCTAACACTACACCTCCTATAGGTACAGTACAGCTACAACAGATACCTAACACTACACCTCCTATAGGAACAGTACAGCTACAACAGATACCTGACACTACACCTCCTATAGGTAGAGTACAGCTACAACAGATACCTAACACTACACCTCCTATAGGTAGAGTACAACTACAACAGATACCTAACACTACACCTCCTATAGGTAGAGTACAGCTACAACAGATACCTGACACTACACCTCCTATAGGTAGAGTACAGCTACAACAGATACCTGACACTACACCTCCTATAGGTACAGTACAGCTACAACAGATACCTGACACTACACCTCCTATAGGTAGAGTACAACATCACTAGTACAGCTACAACAGATACCTAACACTACACCTCCTATAGGTAGAGTACAACTACAACAGATACCTAACACTACACCTCCTATAGGTAGAGTACAACTACAACAGATACCTAACACTACACCTCCTATAGGTAGAGTACAACTACAACAGATACCTAACACTACACCTCCTATAGGTAGAGTACAGCTACAACAGATACCTAACACTACACCTCCTATAGGTAGAGTACAACTACAACAGATACCTAACACTACACCTCCTATAGGTAGAGTACAGCTACAACAGATACCTGACACTACACCTCCTATAGGTAGAGTACAACTACAACAGATACCTGACACTACACCTCCTATAGGTAGAGTACAACTACAACAGATACCTAACACTACACCTCCTATAGGTAGAGTACAGCTACAACAGATACCTGACACTACACCTCCTATAGGTAGAGTACAGCTACAACAGATACCTGACACTACACCTCCTATAGGTAGAGTACAGCTACAACAGATACCTGACACTACACCTCCTATAGGTAGAGTACAACTACAACAGATACCTAACACTACACCTCCTATAGGAACAGTACAGCTACAACAGATACCTGACACTACACCTCCTATAGGTAGAGTACAGCTACAACAGATACCTAACACTACACCTGATAAACGTACTCACATAGTTATTCTGGTAGTCACATACTGACCACACAATACACCCATCAGTGTTGGTCTCTATTCCACTTCAAAGGGATCAACATTAAATTCATTAATACCCTCTGAATTGAAATGGGATTGGACCCCAACCCTGATTCCTGTGTCCCCATTCAATTAATGAGCAGAAAAGTCCATACCCTCTGAATTGAAATGGGATTAGACCCCAACCCTGATTCCTGTGTCCCCATGCAATTAATGAGCAGAAAAGTCCATACCCTCTGAATTGAAATGGGATTGGACCCCAACCCTGATTCCTGTATCTCCATGTTGTAAGCACAGCTCCTACCAGAACATCCTGTCAAATCCATGTTGACATCCACACCTTCCTGTCTGTCCTCCCCTGTAGGTTCCGTATGCGCCAGGTGAATATAGTGGGGACCAGTCCCCCCAGCCAGCCCTCCAGGAAGATCCAGACCCTGCAGGCACCTCCAGATATCTCCCCCTACAACGTCACCCTCCGAACAGCCTCAGAGACCAGCCTCTGGCTCCGATGGATGGTGCGTCCTGACTAGATTGTTTTCCTCATAAGGGCACAAAGGAACACAGACATGCATGTACACAATATCTGCTTCTCTGTCAGTCAGTCTCTGTCTGTCTCTGTCTGTCTGTATCTCTGTCTGTCTGTATCTCTGTATCTCTGTTAGTCCGTCTCTTTATCTCTGTTACTCTGTCAGTCTCTGTCTCTGTCTGTCTGTATCTCTGTATCTCTGTTAGTCCGTCTCTGTCTCTGTATCTCTGTTACTCTGTCAGTCAGTCTCTGTATCTCTGTTACTCTGTCAGTCTCTGTCTCTGTCTGTCTGTATCTCTGTATCTCTGTTAGTCCGTCTCTGTATCTCTGTTACTCTGTCAGTCTCTGTCTCTGTCTGTCTGTATCTCTGTCTCTCTGTATCTCTGTCAGTCTCTGTCTCTGTCTGTCTGTATCTCTGTATCTCTGTTAGTCCGTCTCTGTATCTCTGTTACTCTGTCAGTCTCTGTCTCTGTCTGTCTGTATCTCTGTATCTCTGTTAGTCCGTCTCTGTCTCTGTATCTCTGTTACTCTGTCAGTCAGTCTCTGTATCTCTGTTACTCTGTCAGTCTCTGTCTCTGTCTGTCTGTATCTCTGTATCTCTGTTAGTCCGTCTCTGTCTCTGTATCTCTGTCAGTCAGTCTCTGTCTCTCTGTATCTCTGTTTCTCTGTCAGTCTGTCTGTTTCTCTGTCAGTCTCTGTCTCTGTCTGTCTGTATCTCTGTATCTCTGTCAGTCAGTCTCTGTCTCTCTCTCAGTCAGTCTCTGTGTCTATGTCAGTCGGTCTCTGTTTCTCTCTCAGTCGGTCTCTGTCTCTCTGTCAGTCAATCTCTGTTTCTCTGTCAATCAGTCTCTGTCTCTCTGTATCTCTGTTAGTCAGTCTCTGTCTCTCTGTATCTCTGTATCTCTGTCAGTCAGTCTCTGTCTCTCTGTCAGTCCGTCTCTGTCTCTCTCTCAGTCAGTGTGTATCATACCCTCTCCACCTTCCTCCCCACCTCCTCTCTCTCTCCAGCCTCTTCCAGAGTGGGAGTACAATGGTGACCAGGAGTTGGTGGGTTACCGGGTTCAGTACTCCAGAGAGACATCTAAGGAAGGGATCCTGTCCCACGTCATCAGTGACCGGCTGGAGAGGGAGTTTACCATAGAGGACCTGGAGGAGTGGACAGAGTACGAAGTCAGGGTTCAGGCCATCAACGGCTTGGGCTCTGGGCCCTGGAGCCAGCCTGTCCAGGGCAGAACCAGGGAGTCTGGTAAGACTGGGGAGTCAGATAACACACTCATATTACACGGGCATTAACACACTTATACTGAACACACAGGCTGTGTTCTAACCTCTGACCCCTGTGTAGTGCCGTCCTGTGGTCCCACCAATGTGTCAGCCTTCGCCACGACTTCCAGCAGCATCCTGGTCCGCTGGGGGGAGGTCCCTCAGACTGACCGCAATGGACTCATCCTGGGATACAAGGTCAGTGCCACACGCACGCACGCACACACACACACACACACACACACACACACACACACACACACACACACACACACACACACACACACACACACACACACACACACACACACACACACACACACACACACACACACACACACACACACAGGAACCTAAACAAACACACTCACTATTACCCGTTGTCCCCGTGGTCTCCCAGGTGGTGTATAAGGACAGGGGTTCAGACTCTGTCCCTCAGTACTGGGAGGTGGAGGGGAACACCAGCCACAGTGTTCAGTTGAGTGGTCTGGGGAAGTACGTGCTGTATGAGATCCAGGTCCTGGCCTTCACACGGATAGGAGACGGCAGGAGCAGCAGGCCATCCATCCTGGAGAGGACCCTGGACGATGGTGAGCATCACTCACTGACCTAATACCTTGGGTTCAAAACCCGGGTGTCCTGCCCGCCACAACACTGTGTTAGCCTGTTGAGATAGACACAGCAATGAAGCGCCCCCTAAAGGAGGCTACTGGCCACGTCAAGGCTGTTCTACCCTCTGCTACAACCATTGGTTCTGTTATCCTCTGTTCTGGGATTGTATTGATAAAGGTAAGCGTGGACACTGTGCTGTTGTGTTGGTACTGTTCTCATAACCCATGTTCCTCCCTCTGTCTCCACAGTCCCAGGTCCTCCAGTGGGCATCCTGTTCCCAGAGGTCAGGACCGGCTCAGTCAGGCTCATCTGGCAGCCTCCTGCCCAGCCTAACGGCATCATCCTGGGTACGTCTACTACCACGGACCCCCCTCCATACATCCATTATCCTAACAGGGAGTAGTATTTCTAACGAACGGCTGTATCTAAACCACAGGGCCTCCATATCTCAGGGTCCAAGCTCTCATACCAAGACACTAAGCACCTACTGCTGTATCTAAACCACAGGGCCTCCATATCTCAGGGTCCAAGCTCTCATACCAAGACACTAAGCACCTACTGCTGTATCTAAACCACAGGGCCTCCATATCTCAGGGTCCAAGTTCTCATACCAAGACACTAAGCACCTACTGCTGTATCTAAACCACAGGGCCTCCATATCTCAGGGTCCAAGTTCTCATACCAAGACACTAAGCACCTACTGCTGTATCTAAACCACAGGGCCTCCATATCTCAGGATCCAAGTTCTCATACCAAGACACTAAGCACCTACTGCTGTATCTAAACCACAGGGCCTCCATATCTCAGGGTCCAAGTTCTCATACCAAGACACTAAGCACCTGCTGCTGTATCTAAACCACAGGGCCTCCATATCTCAGGGTCCAAGTTCTCATACCAAGACACTAAGCACCTACTGCTGTATCTACACCACAGGGCCTCCATATCTCAGGGTCCAAGCTCTCATACCAAGACACTATCCACATTCTGTTTATTACATTGTCCCTGGTTCCTCTAAGACACTATCCACATTCTGTTTATTACATTGTCTCTGGTTCCTCTAAGACACTATCCACATTCTGTTTATTACATTGTCTCTGGTTCCTCTAAGACACTATCCACATTCTGTTTATTACATTGTCCCTGGTTCCTCTAAGACACTATCCACATTCTGTTTATTACATTGTCTCTGGTTCCTCTAAGACACTATCCACATTCTGTTTATTACATTGTCCCTGGTTCCTCTAAGACACTATCCACATTCTGTTTATTACATTGTCTCTGGTTCCTCTAAGACACTATCCACATTCTGTTTATTACATTGTCCCTGGTTCCTCTAAGACACTATCCACATTCTGTTTATTACATTGTCCCTGGTTCCTCTAAGACACTATCCACATTCTGTTTATTACATTGTCCCCGTACTGAATCGCCCTGTTCCTCTCTCTAGCCTATCAGATCACACACAGACGGAACACCTCCAATAGCAACGCTGCCACTGTGGACGTGCTGAGCCCCAGTGCACGACAGTATACAGCATCTGGACTGAAACCAGAGTCCGTCTATGTGTTCCGCCTCACCGCTCAGACGCGCAAGGGCTGGGGAGAAGCTTCAGAGGCCCTGGTGGTCACGACAGAGAAGAGAGGTAGGTACTGACCCGACTGGGGAGGAAATAGTGCTGGGGGAGAGGCTGTAGAGGCCCTGAAGGTCACGACAGAGAAGAGAGGTAGGTACTGACCCGACTGGGAGGAAATAGTGCTGGGGGAGGCTGTAGAGGCCCTGAAGGTCACGACAGAGAAGAGAGGTAGGTACTGACCCGACTGGGAGGAAATAGTGCTGGGGGAGGCTGTAGAGGCCCTGAAGGTCACGACAGAGAAGAGAGGTAGATACTGACCCGACTGTAGAGGAAATAGTGCTGGGGGGAGGCTGTAGAGGCCCTGAAGGTCACGACAGAGAAGAGAGGTAGATACTGACCCGGCTGTAGAGGAAATAGTGCTGGGGGAGGCTGCAGAGGCCCTGGTGGTCACGACAGAGAAGAGAGGTAGGTACTGACCCGACTGTAGAGGAAATAGTGCTGGGGGGGAGGCTGTAGAGGCCCTGAAGATCACGACAGAGAAGAGAGGTAGATACTGACCCGGCTGTAGAGGAAATAGTGCTGGGGGAGAGGCTGTAGAGGCCCTGAAGGTCACGACAGAGAAGAGAGGTAGATACTGACCCGACTGTAGAGGAAATAGTGCTGGGGGAGGCTGCAGAGGCCCTGGTGGTCACGACAGAGAAGAGAGGTAGATACTGACCCAACTGGGGAGGAAATAGTGCTGGGGGAGGCTGTAGAGGCCCTGAAGGTCACGACAGAGAAGAGAGGTAGATACTGACCCGACTGTAGAGGAAATAGTGCTGGGGGAGGCTGCAGAGGCCCTGGTGGTCACGACAGAGAAGAGAGGTAGATACTGACCCGACTGTAGAGGAAATAGTGCTGGGGGAGGCTGTAGAGGCCCTGAAGGTCACGACAGAGAAGAGAGGTAGATACTGACCCGAGTGTAGAGGAAATAGTGCTGGGGGAGGCTGTAGAGGCCCTGAAGGTCACGACAGAGAAGAGAGGTAGATACTGACCCGACTGTAGAGGAAATAGTGCTGGGGGGGAGGCTGCAGAGGCCCTGGTGGTCACGACAGAGAAGAGAGGTAGATACTGACCCAACTGGGGAGGAAATAGTGCTGGGGGGAGGCTGTAGAGGCCCTGAAGGTCACGACAGAGAAGAGAGGTAGATACTGACCCGACTGGAGAGGAAATAGTGCTGGGGGGGAGGCTGCAGAGGCCCTGGTGGTCACGACAGAGAAGACAGGTAGATACTGACCCAACTGGGGAGGAAATAGTGCTGGGGGGAGGCTGTAGAGGCCCTGGTGGTGGAAATAGTGTGAACATAATGTAGCTTTCAATTATTTACTTCTTTCATTTATTATTTTACATATTATTTGTGTTTTCATGTGTTTATTTATTCATTTATTTAGTTATTTATATTTGTATTTTCGCATCTATTTATTTGCATATATTTATTCATTTATTCATTCATTGATTTACTGATTTATTACAGTCATTGCGGTTATGTATGGGAACGGTGATTGACAGTGTGTGTGTTTGCCCTGCCCCCTCAGCGCGGCCCCAGCCAGCCAGCCGTCCCACAGTGCCCCAGGAGGACGTGCAGGCGCGCAGCGTGATGTTGTCATGGGAACCAGGTAGCGACGGCCTGTCACCTGTCCGATACTACACGGTGCAGTACAGAGAGCTACCAGACAGTAACTGGACTGTCCACTCTGCATCGGTCAACCACGAGGCCAGCTCCTACATAGTGGACAGGTACAGTACACACCCTACCTAGTACCCCTACCCAGCACCCTCACTAATACCTAGCACAATACCTAGTACCCTATCTAGTGTAGGTCAGAAGGCAGAGAGACCTTATTCACATTTAAAGGACTGTGTTTATATAGGGTTATGAATGTGTAATGTGGGGTTATGAATGTGTTATGTAGGGTTATGAATGTGTTTATGTAGGGTTATGAATGTGTTATGTGGGGTTATGAATGTGTTATGTAGGGTTATGAATGTGTTATGTAGGGTTATGAATGTGTTATGTAGGGTTATGAATGTGTTATGTAGGGTTATGAATGTGTTATGTAGGGTTATGAATGTGTTATGTAGGGTTATGCATGTGTTATGTAGGGTTATAAATGTGTTATGTAGGGTTATGAATGTGTTATGTAGGGTTATGAATGTGTTATGTAGGGTTATGAATGTGTTTATGTAGAGTTATGAATGTGTCATGTAGGGTGATGAATGTGTTATGTGGGGTTATGAATGTGTTATGTAGGGTTATGAATGTGTTATGTAGGGTTATGAATGTGTTATGTGGGGTTATGAATGTGTTATGTAGGGTTATGAATGTGTTATGTGGGGTTATGAATGTGTTATGTAGGGTTATGAATGTGTTATGTAGGGTTATGAATGTGTTATGTAGGGTTATGAATGTGTTATGTGGGGTTATGAATGTGTTATGTAGGGTTATGAATGTGTTATGTAGGGTTATGAATGTGTTTATGTAGGGGTATGAATGTGTTATGTAGGGTTATGAATGTGTTATGTAGGGTTATGAATGTGTTATGTAGGGTTATGAATATGTTATTTGGGGTTATGAATGTGTTATGTAGGGTTATGAATGTGTTATGTAGGGTTATGAATGTGTTATATAGGGTTATGAATGTGTTATGTAGGGTTATTAATGTGTTATGTAGGGTTATGAATGTGTTATGTAGGGTTATGAATGTGTTATGTAGGGTTATGAATGTGTTATGTGGGTTATGAATGTGTTATGTGGGGTTATGAATGTGTTATGTAGGGTTATGAATGTGTTATGTAGGGTTATGAATGTGTTATGTAGGGTTATGAATGTGTTTATGTAGGGTTATGAATGTGTTATGTAGGGTTATGAATGTGTTATGTGGGGTTATGAATGTGTTATGTGGGGTTATGAATGTGTTATGTGGGGTTATGAATGTGTTATGTGGGGTTATGAATGTGTTATGTAGGGTTATGAATGTGTTATGTAGGGTTATGAATGTGTTTATGTAGGGTTATGAATGTGTTATGTGGGGTTATGAATGTGTTATGTAGGGTTCTGAATGTGTTATGTAGGGTTATGAATGTGTTATGTAGGGTTATGCATATGTTTATGTAGGGTTATGAATGTGTTATGTAGGGTTACGAATGTGTTATGTAGGGTTATGAATGTGTTTATGTAGGGTTATGAATGTGTTATGTGGGGTTATGAATGTGTTTATGTAGGGTTATGAATGTGTTATGTAGGGTTATGAATGTGTTATGTAGGGTTATTAATGTGTTATGTGGGGTTATGAATGTGTTTATGTGGGGTTATGAATGTGTTTATGTAGGGTTATGAATGTGTTATGTAGGGTTATGAATGTGTTTATGTGGGGTTATGAATGTGTTATGTGGGGTTATGAATGTGTTTATGTAGGGTTATGAATGTGTTTATGTAGGGTTATGAATGTGTTATGTAGGGTTATGAATGTGTTATGTAGGGTTATGAATGTGTTATGTAGGGTTATGAATGTGTTATGTAGGGTTATGAATGTGTTTATGTAGGGTTATGAATGTGTTATGTAGGGTTATGAATGTGTTATGTAGGGTTATGAATGTGTTTATGTGGGGTTATGAATGTGTTATGTAGGGTTATGAATGTGTTTATGTGGGGTTATGAATGTGTTATGTAGGGTTATGAATGTGTTATGTAGGGTTATGAATGTGTTATGTAGGGTTATGAATGTGTTATGTGGGGTTATGAATGTGTTATGTAGGGTTATGAATGTGTTATGTGGGGTTATGAATGTGTTATGTAGGGTTATGAATGTGTTATGTGGGGTTATGAATGTGTTATGTGGGGTTATGAATGTGTTATGTAGGGTTATGAATGTGTTATGTAGGGTTATGAATGTGTTATGTAGGGTTATGAATGTGTTATGTAGGGTTATGAATGTGTTATGTAGGGTTATGAATGTGTTATGTGGGGTTATGAATGTGTTATGTAGGGTTATGAATGTGTTATGTAGGGTTATGAATGTGTTATGTAGGGTTATGAATGTGTTATGTAGGGTTATGAATGTGTTATGTAGGGTTATGAATGTGTTATGTAGGGTTATGAATGTGTTATGTAGGGTTATGAATGTGTTATGTGGGGTTATGAATGTGTTATGTAGGGTTCTGAATGTGTTATGTAGGGTTATGAATGTCTTATGTAGGGTTATGCATGTGTTTATGTAGGGTTATGAATGTGTTATGTAGGGTTATGAATGTGTTATGTGGGGTTATGAATGTGTTATGTAGGGTTATGAATGTGTTTATGTAGGGTTATGAATGTGTTATGTGGGGTTATGAATGTGTTATGTAGGGTTATGAATGTGTTTATGTAGGGTTATGAATGTGTTATGTAGGGTTATGAATGTGTTATGTGGGGTTATGAATGTGTTTATGTGGGGTTATGAATGTGTTATGTAGGGTTATGAATGTGTTATGTAGGGTTATGAATGTGTTATGTGGGGTTATGAATGTGTTTATGTGGGGTTATGAATGTGTTATGTAGGGTTATGAATGTGTTATGTAGGGTTATGAATGTGTTATATAGGGTTATGAATGTGTTTATGTAGGGTTATGAATGTGTTATGTGGGGTTATGAATGTGTTTATGTAGGGTTATGAATGTGTTATATAGGGTTATGAATGTGTTATGTAGGGTTATGAATGTGTTATATAGGGTTATGAATGTGTTTATGTAGGGTTATGAATGTGTTATGTAGGGTTATGAATGTGTTATGTGGGGTTATGAATGTGTTTATGTGGGGTTATGAATGTGTTTATGTAGGGTTATGAATGTGTTATGTAGGGTTATGAATGTGTTATGTGGGGTTATGAATGTGTTTATGTAGGGTTATGAATGTGTTTATGTGGGGTTATGAATGTGTTTATGTAGGGTTATGAATGTGTTATGTAGGTTTATGAATGTGTTATGTGGGGTTATGAATGTGTTATGTGGGGTTATGAATGTGTTTATGTAGGGTTATGAATGTGTTATGTAGGGTTATGAATGTGTTATGTAGGTTTATGAATGTGTTATGTAGGGTTATGAATGTGTTATGTGGGGTTATGAATGTGTTATGTAGGGTTATGAATGTGTTATGTAGGGTTATGAATGTGTTATGTAGGGGTATGAATGTGTTATGTAGGGTTATGAATGTGTTATGTAGGGTTATGAATGTGTTATGTAGGGTTATGAATGTGTTATTTGGGGTTATGAATGTGTTATGTAGGGTTATGAATGTGTTATGTAGGGTTATGAATGTGTTATATAGGGTTATGAATGTGTTATGTAGGGTTATTAATGTGTTATGTAGGGTTATGAATGTGTTATGTAGGGTTATGAATGTGTTATGTAGGGTTATGAATGTGTTATGTGGGGTTATGAATGTGTTATGTAGGGTTATGAATGTGTTATGTAGGGTTATGAATGTGTTATGTAGGGTTATGAATGTGTTATGTAGGGTTATGAATGTGTTTATGTAGGGTTATGAATGTGTTATGTAGGGTTATGAATGTGTTATGTGGGGTTATGAATGTGTTATGTGGGGTTATGAATGTGTTATGTGGGGTTATGAATGTGTTATGTGGGGTTATGAATGTGTTATGTAGGGTTATGAATGTGTTATGTAGGGTTATGAATGTGTTTATGTAGGGTTATGAATGTGTTATGTGGGGTTATGAATGTGTTATGTAGGGTTCTGAATGTGTTATGTAGGGTTATGAATGTGTTATGTAGGGTTATGCATGTGTTTATGTAGGGTTATGAATGTGTTATGTAGGGTTATGAATGTGTTATGTAGGGTTATGAATGTGTTTATGTAGGGTTATGAATGTGTTATGTGGGGTTATGAATGTGTTTATGTAGGGTTATGAATGTGTTATGTAGGGTTATGAATGTGTTATGTAGGGTTATTAATGTGTTATGTGGGGTTATGAATGTGTTTATGTGGGGTTATGAATGTGTTATGTAGGGTTATGAATGTGTTATGTGGGGTTATGAATGTGTTTATGTGGGGTTATGAATGTGTTATGTGGGGTTATGAATGTGTTATGTGGGGTTATGAATGTGTTTATGTAGGGTTATGAATGTGTTATGTAGGGTTATGAATGTGTTATGTAGGGTTATGAATGTGTTATGTAGGGTTATGAATGTGTTATGTAGGGTTATGAATGTGTTATGTAGGGTTATGAATGTGTTTATGTAGGGTTATGAATGTGTTATGTAGGGTTATGAATGTGTTATGTAGGGTTATGAATGTGTTTATGTGGGGTTATGAATGTGTTATGTAGGGTTATGAATGTGTTTATGTGGGGTTATGAATGTGTTATGTAGGGTTATGAATGTGTTATGTAGGGTTATGAATGTGTTATGTGGGGTTATGAATGTGTTTATGTAGGGTTATGAATGTGTTATGTAGGGTTATGAATGTGTTATGTAGGGTTATGAATGTGTTATGTAGGGTTATGAATGTGTTATGTGGGGTTATGAATGTGTTATGTGGGGTTATGAATGTGTTATGTAGGGTTATGAATGTGTTATGTAGGGTTATGAATGTGTTATGTAGGGTTATGAATGTGTTATGTAGGGTTATGAATGTGTTATGTAGGGTTATGAATGTGTTATGTGGGGTTATGAATGTGTTATGTAGGGTTATGAATGTGTTATGTAGGGTTATGAATGTGTTATATAGGGTTATGAATGTGTTATGTAGGGTTATGAATGTGTTATGTAGGGTTATGAATGTGTTATGTAGGGTTATGAATGTGTTATGTAGGGTTATGAATGTGTTATGTGGGGTTATGAATGTGTTATGTAGGGTTCTGAATGTGTTATGTAGGGTTATGAATGTCTTATGTAGGGTTATGCATGTGTTTATGTAGGGTTATGAATGTGTTATGTAGGGTTATAAATGTGTTATGTAGGGTTATGAATGTGTTATGTAGGGTTATGAATGTGTTTATGTAGGGTTATGAATGTGTTATGTGGGGTTATGAATGTGTTATGTAGGGTTATGAATGTGTTTATGTAGGGTTATGAATGTGTTATGTAGGGTTATGAATGTGTTATGTAGGGTTATGAATGTGTTATGTGGGGTTATGAATGTGTTTATGTAGGGTTATGAATGTGTTATGTAGGGTTATGAATGTGTTATGTGGGGTTATGAATGTGTTTATGTAGGGTTATGAATGTGTTATGTAGGGTTATGAATGTGTTATGTAGGGTTATGAATGTGTTATGTAGGGTTATGAATGTGTTATATAGGGTTATGAATGTGTTTATGTAGGGTTATGAATGTGTTATGTGGGGTTATGAATGTGTTTATGTAGGGTTATGAATGTGTTATATAGGGTTATGAATGTGTTATGTAGGGTTATGAATGTGTTATATAGGGTTATGAATGTGTTTATGTAGGGTTATGAATGTGTTATGTAGGGTTATGAATGTGTTATGTGGGGTTATGAATGTGTTATGTAGGGTTATGAATGTGTTATGTAGGGTTATGAATGTGTTATGTAGGGTTATGAATGTGTTATGTAGGGTTATGAATGTGTTTATGTAGGGTTATGAATGTGTTTATGTGGGGTTATGAATGTGTTTATGTAGGGTTATGAATGTGTTATGTAGGTTTATGAATGTGTTATGTGGGGTTATGAATGTGTTATGTGGGGTTATGAATGTGTTTATGTAGGGTTATGAATGTGTTATGTAGGGTTATGAATGTGTTATGTAGGTTTATGAATGTGTTATGTGGGGTTATGAATGTGTTATGTAGGGTTATGAATGTGTTATGTAGGGTTATGAATGTGTTATGTAGGGTTATGAATGTGTTATGTGGGGTTATGAATGTGTTATGTAGGGTTATGAATGTGTTATGTGGGGTTATGAATGTGTTTATGTAGGGTTATGATTGTGTTATGTAGGGTTATGAATGTGTTTATGTAGGGTTATGAATGTGTTATGTAGGGTTATGAATGTGTTTATGTAGGGTTATGAATGTGTTATGTAGGGTTATGAATGTGTTATGTGGGGTTATGAATGTGTTATGTAGGGTTATGAATGTGTTATGTAGGGTTATGAATGTGTTATGTGGGGTTATGAATGTGTTATGTGGGGTTATGAATGTGTTATGTGGGGTTATGAATGTGTTATGTAGGGTTATGAATGTGTTTATGTGGGGTTATGAATGTGTTATGTAGGGTTATGAATGTGTTATGTGGGGTTATGAATGTGTTATGTGGGGTTATGAATGTGTTATGTAGGGTTATGAATGTGTTATGTAGGGTTATGAATGTGTTATGTGGGGTTATGAATGTGTTATGTAGGGTTATGAATGTGTTATGTAGGGTTATGAATGTGTTATGTAGGGTTATGAATGTGTTATGTAGGGTTATGAATGTGTTTATGTAGGGTTATGAATGTGTTATGTAGGGTTATGAATGTGTTATGTAGGGTTATGAATGTGTTATGTGGGGTTATGAATGTGTTATGTGGGGTTATGAATGTGTTATGTAGGGTTATGAATGTGTTATGTAGGGTTATGAATGTGTTATGTAGGGTTATGAATGTGTTATGTAGGGTTATGAATGTGTTTATGTAGGGTTATGAATGTGTTTATGTAGGGTTATGAATGTGTTATGTAGGTTTATGAATGTGTTATGTGGGGTTATGAATGTGTTATGTGGGGTTATGAGTGTGTTTATGTAGGGTTATGAATGTGTTATGTAGGGTTATGAATGTGTTATGTAGGTTTATGAATGTGTTATGTGGGGTTATGAATGTGTTATGTAGGGTTATGAATGTGTTATGTAGGGTTATGAATGTGTTATGTAGGGTTATGAATGTGTTATGTAGGGTTATGAATGTGTTATGTAGGGTTATGAATGTGTTATGTGGGGTTATGAATGTGTTATGTAGGGTTATGAATGTGTTATGTAGGGTTATGAATGTGTTATATAGGGTTATGAATGTGTTATGTAGGGTTATGAATGTGTTATGTAGGGTTATGAATGTGTTATGTAGGGTTATGAATGTGTTATGTAGGGTTATGAATGTGTTATGTGGGGTTATGAATGTGTTATGTAGGGTTCTGAATGTGTTATGTAGGGTTATGAATGTCTTATGTAGGGTTATGCATGTGTTTATGTAGGGTTATGAATGTGTTATGTAGGGTTATGAATGTGTTATGTGGGGTTATGAATGTGTTATGTAGGGTTATGAATGTGTTTATGTAGGGTTATGAATGTGTTATGTGGGGTTATGAATGTGTTATGTGGGGTTATGAATGTGTTTATGTAGGGTTATGAATGTGTTATGTAGGGTTATGAATGTGTTATGTGGGGTTATGAATGTGTTATGTGGGGTTATGAATGTGTTATGTAGGGTTATGAATGTGTTATGTAGGGTTATGAATGTGTTATGTGGGGTTATGAATGTGTTTATGTGGGGTTATGAATGTGTTATGTAGGGTTATGAATGTGTTATGTAGGGTTATGAATGTGTTATGTAGGGTTATGAATGTGTTATATAGGGTTATGAATGTGTTTATGTAGGGTTATGAATGTGTTATGTGGGGTTATGAATGTGTTTATGTAGGGTTATGAATGTGTTATATAGGGTTATGAATGTGTTATGTAGGGTTATGAATGTGTTATATAGGGTTATGAATGTGTTTATGTAGGATTATGAATGTGTTATGTAGGGTTATGAATGTGTTATGTGGGGTTATGAATGTGTTTATGTGGGGTTATGAATGTGTTATGTAGGGTTATGAATGTGTTATGTGGGGTTATGAATGTGTTATGTGGGGTTATGAATGTGTTTATGTAGGGTTATGAATGTGTTTATGTGGGGTTATGAATGTGTTTATGTAGGGTTATGAATGTGTTATGTAGGTTTATGAATGTGTTATGTGGGGTTATGAATGTGTTTATGTGGGGTTATGAATGTGTTTATGTAGGGTTATGAATGTGTTATGTAGGGTTATGAATGTGTTATGTAGGTTTATGAATGTGTTATGTGGGGTTATGAATGTGTTATGTGGGGTTATGAATGTGTTATGTAGGGTTATGAATGTGTTATGTAGGGTTATGAATGTGTTATGTGGGGTTATGAATGTGTTATGTAGGGTTATGAATGTGTTATGTGGGGTTATGAATGTGTTTATGTAGGGTTATGAATGTGTTATGTAGGGTTATGAATGTGTTTATGTAGGGTTATGAATGTGTTATGTAGGGTTATGAATGTGTTTATGTAGGGTTATGAATGTGTTATGTAGGGTTATGAATGTGTTATGTGGGGTTATGAATGTGTTATGTAGGGTTATGAATGTGTTATGTAGGGTTATGAATGTGTTATGTGGGGTTATGAATGTGTTATGTAGGGTTATGAATGTGTTATGTAGGGTTATGAATGTGTTATGTAGGGTTATGAATGTGTTATGTGGGGTTATGAATGTGTTATGTAGGGTTATGAATGTGTTATGTAGGGTTATGAATGTGTTATGTGGGGTTATGAATGTGTTATGTAGGGTTATGAATGTGTTATGTAGGGTTATGAATGTGTTATGTGGGGTTATGAATGTGTTATGTAGGGTTATGAATGTGTTATGTAGGGTTATGAATGTGTTATGTAGGGTTATGAATGTGTTTATGTAGGGTTATGAATGTGTTATGTAGGGTTATGAATGTGTTATGTAGGGTTATGAATGTGTTATGTGGGGTTATGAATGTGTTATGTGGGGTTATGAATGTGTTATGTAGGGTTATGAATGTGTTATGTAGGGTTATGAATGTGTTATGTAGGGTTATGAATGTGTTATGTAGGGTTATGAATGTGTTATGTAGGGTTATGAATGTGTTTATGTAGGGTTATGAATGTGTTTATGTAGGGTTATGAATGTGTTATGTAGGTTTATGAATGTGTTATGTGGGGTTATGAATGTGTTATGTGGGGTTATGAATGTGTTTATGTAGGGTTATGAATGTGTTATGTAGGGTTATGAATGTGTTATGTAGGTTTATGAATGTGTTATGTGGGGTTATGAATGTGTTATGTAGGGTTATGAATGTGTTTATGTAGGGTTATGAATGTGTTTATGTAGGGTTATGAATGTGTTATGTAGGGTTATGAATGTGTTTATGTAGGGTTATGAATGTGTTATGTAGGGTTATGAATG
The DNA here is from genome assembly GCF_023373465.1 of Oncorhynchus keta. Classification (NCBI taxonomy): domain Eukaryota; kingdom Metazoa; phylum Chordata; class Actinopteri; order Salmoniformes; family Salmonidae; genus Oncorhynchus; species Oncorhynchus keta. The sequence goes on along the minus strand of NW_026283064.1, from coordinate 10,506 downwards.
TGTTATGTAGGGTTATGAATGTGTTATGTGGGGTTATGAATGTGTTATGTAGGGTTATGAATGTGTTATGTAGGGTTATGAATGTGTTATGTAGGGTTATGAATGTGTTATGTAGGGTTATGAATGTGTTATGTAGGGTTATGAATGTGTTATGTAGGGTTATGAATGTGTTATGTGGGGTTATGAATGTGTTATGTAGGGTTATGAATGTGTTATGTAGGGTTATGAATGTGTTATGTGGGGTTATGAATGTGTTATGTGGGGTTATGAATGTGTTATGTAGGGTTATGAATGTGTTATGTAGGGTTATGAATGTGTTATGTAGGGTTATGAATGTGTTATGTGGGGTTATGAATGTGTTATGTGGGGTTATGAATGTGTTATGTAGGGTTATGAATGTGTTATGTGGGGTTATGAATGTGTTATGTAGGGTTATGAATGTGTTATGTAGGGTTATGAATGTGTTATGTAGGGTTATGAATGTGTTATGTAGGGTTATGAATGTGTTATGTAGGGTTATGAATGTGTTATGTAGGGTTATGAATGTGTTTATGTAGGGTTATGAATGTGTTATGTAGGGTTATGAATGTGTTATGTAGGGTTATGAATGTGTTATGTGGGGTTATGAATGTGTTATGTGGGGTTATGAATGTGTTATGTAGGGTTATGAATGTGTTATGTAGGGTTATGAATGTGTTATGTAGGGTTATGAATGTGTTATGTAGGGTTATGAATGTGTTATGTAGGGTTATGAATGTGTTTATGTAGGGTTATGAATGTGTTTATGTAGGGTTATGAATGTGTTATGTAGGTTTATGAATGTGTTATGTGGGGTTATGAATGTGTTATGTGGGGTTATGAATGTGTTTATGTAGGGTTATGAATGTGTTATGTAGGGTTATGAATGTGTTATGTAGGTTTATGAATGTGTTATGTGGGGTTATGAATGTGTTATGTAGGGTTATGAATGTGTTTATGTAGGGTTATGAATGTGTTTATGTAGGGTTATGAATGTGTTATGTAGGGTTATGAATGTGTTTATGTAGGGTTATGAATGTGTTATGTAGGGTTATGAATGTGTTATGTAGGGTTATGAATGTGTTATGTGGGGTTATGAATGTGTTATGTAGGGTTATGAATGTGTTATGTAGGGTTATGAATGTGTTATGTAGGGTTATGAATGTGTTATGTAGGGTTATGAATGTGTTATGTAGGGTTATGAATGTGTTATGTAGGGTTATGAATGTGTTATGTGGGGTTATGAATGTGTTATGTAGGGTTATGAATGTGTTATGTGGGGTTATGAATGTGTTATGTGGGGTTATGAATGTGTTATGTAGGGTTATGAATGTGTTATGTGGGGTTATGAATGTGTTATGTAGGGTTATGAATGTGTTATGTAGGGTTATGAATGTGTTATGTAGGGTTATGAATGTGTTTATGTAGGGTTATGAATGTGTTATGTAGGGTTATGAATGTGTTATGTAGGGTTATGAATGTGTTATGTGGGGTTATGAATGTGTTATGTGGGGTTATGAATGTGTTATGTAGGGTTATGAATGTGTTATGTAGGGTTATGAATGTGTTATGTAGGGTTATGAATGTGTTATGTAGGGTTATGAATGTGTTATGTAGGGTTATGAATGTGTTTATGTAGGGTTATGAATGTGTTATGTGGGGTTATGAATGTGTTATGTGGGGTTATGAATGTGTTATGTAGGGTTATGAATGTGTTATGTGGGGTTATGAATGTGTTATGTAGGGTTATGAATGTGTTATGTAGGGTTATGAATGTGTTATGTAGGGTTATGAATGTGTTATGTAGGGTTATGAATGTGTTTATGTAGGCAGCCTTTAAACACAGTGTTACCACACGATCTAGTATGTCTAGGATAACTCTAGGTTGAAGACAAGTGAACTGACAGGGGACATTCTCTCATGCCAGCCTCAAGCCGTTCACCTCCTACCAGTTCAGAGTGAAAGCCACCAACGACATCGGGGACAGTGAGTACAGCCAGGAGAGTGAGGCTGTCACCACACTGCAGGACGGTAAGGACATCATGGAAATGAGACTGACTGACTCCGTAGCCCAGCAAACTCGCTTTCCCAAACCTTTTTCAAATCTTGTAAATATTTCTATAGAGTTTTTTTAAGTCTGCCTGTAGTGCCAGATGGACAGGGTTTTGAGAGTTTGTTTAAGTCTGCCTGTAGTGCCAGATGGACAGGGTTTTGAGAGTTTGCTTAAGTCTGCCTGTAGTGCCAGATGGACAGGGTTTTGAGAGTTTGTTTAAGTCTGCCTGTAGTGCCAGATGGACAGGGTTTTGAGAGTTTGTTTAAGTCTGCCTGTGGTGCCAGATGGACAGGGTTTTGAGAGTTTGCTTAAGTCTGCCTGTAGTGCCAGATGGACAGGGTTTTGAGAGTTTGCATAAGTCTGCCTGTGGTGCCAGATGGACAGGGTTTTGAGAGTTTGCTTAAGTCTGCCTGTGGTGCCAGATGGACAGGGTTTTGAGAGTTTGCTTAAGTCTGCCTGTGGTGCCAGATGGACAGGGTTCTGAGAGTTTGTTTAAGTCTGCCTGTAGTGCCAGATGGACAGGGTTTTGAGAGTTTGCTTAAGTCTGCCTGTAGTGCCAGATAGTTTTTCAAATGAGGAACTATTTCGTTGGTTTCATTGAGCCAAACTGTCAACTATTTGAACCCAAGGTACATGTTGATTCAATGCTGTTTTTGCTGTGTCATCCTCACGAGACCTGTGTCTAGTCACTCCACTGTACTGGTAGACAGACAGTCCTCCTCACTAGGCAGCCATTTCTGTCTCTCTCTCTCTCTCTCTCTCTCTCTCTCTCTCTCTCTCTCTCTCTCTCTCTCTCTCTCTCTCTCTCTCTCTCTCATACTGAGCGTCAGAGAATCACACTGCTTGTGCTTTTTAACACAATAGCCCTACTGTGTGTGTGTGTGTGTGTGTGTGTGTGTGTGTGTGTGTGTGTGTGTGTGTGTGTGTGTGTGTGTGTGTGTGTGTGTGTGTGTGTGTGTGTGTGTGTGTGTGTGTGTGTGTGTGTGTGTGTATTTATACAGTCCACCAGTTCAACGATACCCCTATATCTGTCTCCACACAGCCCCAGACAAAGCTCCCACAATCCTCTCTGTTACACCCCACACCACCACGTCGGTGCTGGTCCGATGGGAGGTAAGTGGTACATTTGTAAGGTGCAGTTTTCTCTCTTCTAGATAGTTTCCTTGTGTTGTTTTTAAGTCTGGTGGTCTAGGCTGGGTTTACTGTAAAACACTTTGTTGATGTAGGACCGTGGATATAAAAGGTCTTTATAAATAAATGTGATGGATCCCTTTCCAGCCGCCTGCTGAGAAGCAGATAAACGGGGTGCTGCTGGGGTTCAGGGTACGATACCGGGAGTTACAATACGACCGCCTCCGTAGCTTCACCATACGAACCATCAACAGCCCCGCCTCTAACTGGGCGGAGCTCACTGGTAAGTTGACCTCTGACCTGTTTGTTTCCTTAAACTTTTCCTCAGCTCAGCCGTTGGGTGACTGTGGGTCTCCTCTGTTCACACGCTACCATGAAGACATAACATCAGTCTGCTCCCTCTTTCTCCTCCCTCTCTCTCTCTCCTCCCTCTCTCTCTCCTCCCCCTCTCTCCTCCCTCTCCCTCCTCCCTCCTCCCTCTCTCCCTCTCCTCCCTCCTCTCTCCTCCCCCCCTCTCTCTCCTCTCCCTCTCCTCTCTCTCTCTCCCCCTCCTCTCCCCCCTCTCTCTCTCTCTCTCCTCCCTCTCTCTCCTCCCTCTCCTCCCTCTCTCTCTCCTCCCCCCCTCTCTCTCTCTCTCTCCTCCCCCTCTCTCTGCCTCTTTATGGTGTCTGCTCTGACTCCCTGTGTTCTGTCCTCCCTCACCCCTCCTCCCACCCTGGTCCGTTACCCTCTAGCCCCCTACAGTGTGAGGAACCTGAGCGAGTCCTCGCTCACCCAGTACGAGCTTGATAGTAAGTCCACTGTATCACAGGAGGCTGGTGGGGAGGAGGGGCTCGTGGTAATGACTGGAGCAGAATTAGTGGAATGGTATCAAGTACTTCAGACACATGTTTCCATTTGCTCTGTTCTGGCCCTTATGATGAGCCGTCCTCCCCTCAGCAGCCTCCTCTGTCTCTCTCTCTCTGTCTGCCTGACAATCAGCCGTCCTCCCCTCAGCAGCCTCCTCTGTCTCTCTCTCTCTGTCTGCCTGACAATCAGCCGTCCTCCCCTCAGCAGCCTCCTCTGTCTCTCTCTCTCTGTCTGCCTGACAATCAGCCATCCTCCCCTCAGCAGCCTCCTCTGTCTCTCTGTCTGCCTGACAATCAGCCATCCTCCCCTCTCCTCTGCCTCTTTATCTGTCTGCCTGACAATGTCTCCTCCCCTCAGAGCCTCCTCTGTCTCTCTCTCTCTGTTCTGTCAGTCATCCTCCCCTCAGCAGCCTCTCTGTCTCCCACTGCCTGACAATCAGCCATCCGTCCTCTGTCCCTCTCTCTCTCTGTCTGCTGACAATCAGCCCCTCCCTACAGTCCTGTCTGCCTGACAATCAGCCATCCTCCCCTCAGCAGCCTCCTCTGTCTCTCTCTGTCTGCCTGACCCAGTCAGCCATCCTCCCCTCAGCAGCCTCCTCTGACAATCAGTCATCCTCCCCTCAGCAGCCTCCTCTGTCTCACTCTCTGGCTGCCTGACAATCAGTCATCCTCCCTCAGCAGCCTCCTCTGTCTCTCTCTCTCTGTCTGCCTGACAATGACTCCCTCAGAGCAGAATCTGACAATCAGCCATCTCTCAGCAGCCTCCTCTGTCTCTGTGGACAATCAGCCATCCTCCCCTCAGCAGCCTCCTCTCAGACACAATGTTCCCCTCAGCAGCCTCCTCTGTCTCTGGCCCTCTGTCTGCCTGACAATCAGCCATCCTCCCCTCAGCAGCCTCCTGTCTCTCTCTCTCTCTCTGTCTGCCTGACAATCAGCCATCCTCCCCTCAGCAGCCTCCTCTGTCTCTCTCTCTCTCTGTCTGCCTGACAATCAGCCATCCTCCCTCAGCAGCCTCCTCTGTCTCTCTCTCTCTGTCTGCCTGACAATCAGCCATCCTCCCTCAGCAGCCTCCTCTGTCTCTCTCTCTCTGCCTGTCTGCCTGACAATCAGCCATCCTCCCCTCAGCAGCCTCCTCTGTCTCTCTCTCTGTCTGCCTGACAATCAGCCATCCTCCCCTCAGCAGCCTCCTCTGTCTCTCTCTCTCTGTCTGCCTGACAATCAGCCATCCTCCCCTCAGCAGCCTCCTCTGTCTCTCTCTCTGTCTGCCTGACAATCAGCCATCCTCCCCTCAGCAGCCTCCTCTGTCTCTCTCTGTCTGCCTGACAATCAGCCATCCTCCCCTCAGCAGCCTCCTCTGTCTCTCTCTCTCTGTCTGCCTGACAATCAGCCATCCTCCCCTCAGCAGCCTCCTCTGTCTCTCTCTCTCTCTGTCTGCCTGACAATCAGCCATCCTCCCCTCAGCAGCCTCCTCTGTCTCTCTCTGTCTGCCTGACAATCAGCCATCCTCCCCTCAGCAGCCTCCTCTGTCTCTCTCTCTCTGTCTGCCTGACAATCACAATCAGCTCCTCCCTCAGCAGCCTCCTCTGTCACTCCTCTCCGTCTGCCTGACAATCAGCAGCTCTCCAGCCTCTCTGTCTCAGTCTCTCTGTCTGCCTGACAATCAGCCATCCTCCCCTCAGCAGCCTCCTCTGTCTCAGTCTCTCTGTCTGCCTGACAATCATCTGTGTGTTTGCCAGCATCCCACATCTCTGCTCTACCTCATTTGTCTTAATATTTAACCATCCTGTCATGGTGTTGTTTTACCTCTTCCTCATCAGGTTGTGTCCTGACCTTTGACCTCTTCACCCTACCTCTCTGCGTTTCCTTCAGCTCATATAGTTGTATGAGCAGTTCCACTGCTGTTGGATGGTCCTCCCAGGACGGATAACTCCTTTCTGTGTTTCTCCCCCCACAGACTTGAGTAAACACAAGCGTTATGAGATCCGCCTAAGTGTGTACAACGCCGTGGGAGAGGGGCCTACCAGCACGCCACAGGAAGTGTTTGTAGGAGAGGCAGGTAAGAAGCGATGATGAGATCAACTTTATTGTCCCTAGTGGTTCCACTGTTCTGTAAAACGAACCCAAGCACAGCTCAACTATTTATAGGTATTTGACATATGAATTGGACCTGGTCTGACCAATATCACTATCACTATTGAATGTTTACCCCTCCACTCCACTCCAGTTCCAACAGCCCCGCCCCAATCTGTGACCATCCAATCATCAACAGCCACCCAGCTGGATGTCACATGGAGCCCGCCTCCTCTTGACTCTCAGAATGGAGACATACAGGGGTACAAGGTGAGGATCACAATCTGGGCAATCACTTAACCTGAACCACTTCTAACATGTGGGTCTGTAGTATAGAATACTGTAGTATAGCATACTGTAGTATACCATGCTGTAGTATACCATACTGTAGTATAGAATACTGTAGTATACCATACTGTAGTATACCATACTGTAGTATAGAATACTGTAGTATAGCATACTGTAGAGCATGTGGGTCTGTAGTATAGAATACTGTAGTATAGCATACTGTAGTATAGAATACTGTAGTATAGAATACTGTAGTATACCATACTGTAGAGCATGTGGGTCTGTAGTATACCATACTGTAGTATAGCATACTGTAGAGCATGTGGGTCTGTAGTATACCATACTGTAGTATAGCATACTGTAGAGCATGTGGGTCTGTAGTATACCATACTGTAGTATAGCATACTGTAGAGCATGTGGGTCTGTAGTATACCATACTGTAGTATAGCATACTGTAGAGCATGTGGGTCTGTAGTATACCATACTGTAGTATAGTCATACTGTAGAGCATGTGGGTCTGTAGTATAGAATATTATAGTATAGCATACTGTAGTATAGCATACTGTAGAGCATGTGGGTCTGTAGTATAGAATACTGTAGTATAGCATACTGTAGAGCATGTGGGTCTGTATAGTATAGTATACCATACTGTAGAGCATGTGGGTCTGTAGTATACCATACTGTAGAGCATGTGGGTCTGTAGTATACCATACTGTAGTATAGCATACTGTAGATACATGTGTAGTATAGCATACTGTAGTATAGAATACTGTAGTATAGCATACTGTAGTATAGCATACTGTAGAGCATGTGGGTCTGTAGTATAGCATACTGTAGAGCATGTGGGTCTGTAGTATACCATACTGTAGTATAGCATACTGTAGAACATGTGTGTCTGTAGTATAGCATACTGTAGTATACCATACTGTAGTATAGCATTCTGTAGAGCATGTGGGTCTGTAGTATAGCATACTGTATGTAGTATACCATACTGTAGTATACTGTAGAACATGTGGGTCTGTAGTATACCATACTGTAGTATAGCATACTGTAGTATACCATACTGTAGTATACCAAGCTGAAGTATAACATACTGTAGTATACCATACTGTAGAGCATGTGGGTCTGTAGTATACCATACTGTAGTATAGCATACTGTAGAGCATGTGGGTCTGTAGTATACCATACTGTAGTATAGCATACTGTAGAGCATGTGGGTCTGTAGTATACCATACTGTATTATAGCATACTGTAGAGCATGTGGGTCTGTAGTATACCATACTGTAGTATAGCATACTGTAGAGCATGTGGGTCTGTAGTATACCATACTGTAGTATAGCATACTGTAGAGCATGTGGGTCTGTAGTATATCATACTGTAGTATAGCATACTATAGAGCATGTGGGTCTGTAGTATACCATACTGTAGTAGAGCATACTGTAGAGCATGTGGGTCTGTAGTATAGCATACTGTAGAGCATGTGGGTCTGTAGTATACCATACTGTAGAGCATGTGGGTCTGTAGTATACCATACTGTAGTATAGCATACTGTAGAACATGTGTGTCTGTAGTATAGCATACTGTAGTATACCATACTG
>NW_026283063.1:62500-67485 GCF_023373465.1 Oncorhynchus keta | reverse complement strand
GAGAGAGAATATTCATCCTGGAATATATAAGGTCTGAGGTCATCTGCCTTTGGCCTAAAAAGCAGGACCCCAGACTTCATCAAATCAGGTGGAAGTACAGACATTGTCATCCTGCTAGAAACCTAGAAACCTGGTATAGAGGAGATGGACCCACTGGTTGCCCTCTAGGCTACAGAGAGCTGATAGTCCCATCTACCACACTACCAGGTGGGTGGTATAGAGGAGATGGACCCACTGGTTGTCCTCTAGGTTACAGAGAGCTGGTAGTCCCATCCACCACACTACCAGGTGGGTGGTATAGAGGAGATGGACCCACTGGTTGTCCTCTAGGTTACAGAGAGCTGGTAGTCCCATCCACCACACTACCAGGTGGGTGGTATAGAAGAGATGGACCCACTGGTTGCCCTCTAGGCTACAGAGAGCTGATAGTCCCATCTACCACACTACCAGGTGGGTGGTATAGAGGAGATGGACCCACTGGTTGTCCTCTAGGTTACAGAGATCTGGTAGTCCCATCCACCATACTACCAGGTGGGTGGTATAGAGGAGATGGACCCACTGGTTGCCCTCTAGGTTAAAGAGAGCTGGTAGTCCCATCGACCATACTACCAGGTGGGTGGTATAGAGGAGATGGACCCACTGGTTGCCCTCTAGGTTACAGAGATCTGGTAGTCCCATCCACCATACTACCAGGTGGGTGGTATAGAGGAGATGGACCCACTGGTTGCCCTCTAGGTTACAGAGATCTGGTAGTCCCATCCACCATACTACCAGGTGGGTGGTATAGAGGAGACAGACCCACTGGTTACCCTCTAGGTTACAGAGAGCTGGTAGTCCCATCCACCACACTACCAGGTGGGTGGTATAGAGGAGATGGACCCACTGGTTGCCCTCTAGGCTACAGTGAGCTGGTAGTCCCATCCACCACACTACCAGGTGTGAAACAGGTGTGAAACAGGGAAGGGACTCAGTGGCTAATTTGGTATAGAGGCAGACCTAACTCAATCTATGAAATTTTTCAAAACAGGAACATTTTACGTTTGGCTAGAAATAAATAAGGAAATGATGTCATCAGTGAAACATGTCCTCCTGTGGCGACCTACGTCCCCCCACTAGAATCCCCTACGTCCCCCCACTAGAATCCCCTACGTCCCCCCACTAGAATCCCCTACGTCCCCCCACTAGAATCCCCACGTCCCCCCACTAGAATCCCCTACGTCCCCACTAGAATCCCCTACGTCCCCCCACTAGAATCCCCTACGTCCCCCCACTAGAATCCCCTACGTCCCCCCACTAGAATCCCCATACTTTAATGAAGACAGCTTCTCCATCCTGGAGGGGGAAATCAATCATTTCCAGGCCCAGGGACATGTACAAGTCTGTGTGCTCCCTACGTCCCCCCACTAGAATCCCCTACGTCCCCCACTAGAATCCCCTACGTCCCCCCACTAGAATCCCCTACGTTAATGAAGACAGCTTCTCCATCCTGGAGGGGGAAATCAATCATTTTCAGGCCCAGGGACATGTACTAGTCTGTGGCGACCTAAATGCCAGAATTGAAACCCTCAGCACACAGGGGGACAAACACCTGGAGGTGACAGCATCCCCTCCCACATATGCCCCCATAGGCACAACTATGACAACATAACCAACAAAAACGGGTCACAACTCCTGCAGCTCTGTCGCACGCTGGGTATGTACATAGTCAATGGTAGGCTTCGAGGGGACTCCTATGGTAGGTACACCTATAGCTCTGTCGCACGCTGGGTCTGTACATAGTCAATGGTAGGCTTCGAGGGGACTCCTATGGTAGGTACACCTATAGCTCTGTCGCACGCTGGGTCTGTACATAGTCAATGGTAGGCTTCGAGGCGACTCCTATGGTAGGTACACCTATAGCTCATCTCTCGACAGTAGTACTGTAGACTACTTTATCACTGACCTCAACCCAGAGTCTCTGTGTCCACAGTCAGTCCACTGACACCCCTGTCAGACCACAGCAAAATCACAGTCTACTTAAACAGAGCAATACTCAATCATGAGGCATCAAAGCCAAAGGAACTGAGTAACGTTAAGAAATGCTTTAGATGGAAGGAATGTAGTGTGGAAACCAACCAAAAAACAATTAGGTAACAACAAATTCAATCCCTTCTAGACTTCTTCCTGGGCAAAACATTTCACTGCCATAGTGAAGGTGTAAACTTGGTAGTAGAAAACATAAACAATAGATTTGACCTCTCAGCTTCCCTCCATCAAATCTAACAATGTCAAGCAGACAACCAATGAAAATTACTCTAGGTTACAGAGAGCTGGTAGTCCCATCCACCACACTACCAGGTGGGTGGTATAGAGGAGATGGACCCACTGGTTGCCCTCTAGGCTACAGAGAGCTGATAGTCCCATCTACCACACTAGGGTCAGGGTATAGATCAGGGTATAGATGCTCTGGCATCTTCCCCAAAATGGAGATGTATGGTTAAACCACTTCTCCAATCTTTTCGGCTCTATAACAAAGAATAAAGAGCAAAAACATATACATGATCAAATACAGATCTTAGAATCAACTATTAAAGACTACCAGAACCCACTGGATTCTCCAATTACATTGAACGAGTTACAGGACAAAATAAAAACCCTCCAACCCAAAAAGGCCTGTGGTGTTGATGGTATCCTTAATGAAATGATCAAATATACAGACAACAAATTCCAATTGGCTATACTAAAACTCTTTAACATCATCCTTAGCTCTGGCATCTTCCCCAATATTTGGAACCAAGGACTGATCAGCCCAATTCACAAAAGTGGAGACATTTGACCCCAATAACTGCCATGGAGTCAACAGAAACCTTGGGAAAATCCTCTGCATTATCATTAACAGCAGTCTCGTACATTTCCTCAGTGAAAAACAATGTACTGAGCTAATTGGATTTTATAATTGGCTTTTTCAAATTGGATTTTTACCAAATTACCAGACAGACCACGTATTCACACTGCACATCCTCATTGTGAAAGAAAGAAAGCAAAACAAAGGCTGTGTTGATTTAAAAAAAAAGCTTTTGAGTCAGTTTGGCACGATGGTATAGTTTGGCATGAGGGTATAGTTTGGCATGAGGGTATAGTTTGGCATCAGGGTATAGTTTGGCATCAGGGTATAGTTTGGCATCAGGGTATAGTTTGGCATGAGGGTATAGTTTGGCATGAGGGTATAGTTTGGCATCAGGGTATAGTTTGGCATGAGGGTATAGTTTGGCATGAGGGTATAGTTTGGCATGAGGGTATAGTTTGGCATCAGGGTATAGTTTGGCATGAGGGTATAGTTTGGCATGAGGGTATAGTTTGGCATGAGGGTATAGTTTGGCATCAGGGTATAGTTTGGCATCAGGGTATAGTTTGGCATGAGGGTATAGTTTGGTATGAGGGTATAGTTTGGCATCAGGGTATAGTTTGGCATGAGGGTATAGTTTGGTATGAGGGTATAGTTTGACATCAGGGTATAGTTTGGCATGAGGGTATAGTTTGGCATGAGGGTATAGTTTGGCATGAGGGTATAGTTTGGCATGAGGGTATAGTTTGGCATGAGGGTATAGTTTGACATCAGGGTATAGTTTGGCATCAGGGTATAGTTTGGCATGAGGGTATAGTTTGGCATGAGGGTATAGTTTGACATCAGGGTATAGTTTGGCATGAGGGTATAGTTTGGCATGAGGGTATAGTTTGGCATGAGGGTATAGTTTGGCACGAGGGTATAGTTTGGCATCAGGGTATAGTTTGGCATCAGGGTATAGTTTGGCATCAGGGTATAGTTTGGCATGAGGGTATAGTTTGGCATCAGGGTATAGTTTGGCATCAGGGTATAGTTTGGCATGAGGGTATAGTTTGGCATCAGGGTATAGTTTGACATGAGGGTATAGTTTGGCATGAGGGTATAGTTTGGCATGAGGGTATAGTTTGGCATCAGGGTATAGTTTGACATGAGGGTATAGATTGGCATCAGGGTATAGTTTGGCATGAGGGTATAGTTTGGCATGAGGGTATAGTTTGGCATCAGGGTATAGTTTGACATGAGGGTATAGATTGGCATGAGGGTATAGTTTGGCATGAGGGTATAGTTTGGCATGAGGGTATAGTTTGGCACGAGGGTATAGTTTGGCATGAGGGTATAGTTTGGCATGAGGGTATAGTTTGGCATGAGGGTATAGTTTGGCATGAGGGTATAGATTGGCATGAGGGTATAGTTTGGCATGAGGGTATAGTTTGGCATCAGGGTATAGTTTGGCATGAGGGTATAGTTTGGCATCAGGGTATAGTTTGGCATCAGGGTATAGTTTGGCATCAGGGTATAGTTTGGCATCAGGGTATAGTTTGGCATCAGGGTATAGTTTGGCATCAGGGTATAGTTTGGCATGAGGGTATAGTTTGGCATGAGGGTATAGTTTGGCATGAGGGTATAGTTTGGCATGAGGGTATAGTTTGGCATCAGGGTATAGTTTGGCATGAGGGTATAGATTGGCATGAGGGTATAGTTTGGCATGAGGGTATAGTTTGGCATGAGGGTATAGTTTGGCATGAGGGTATAGTTTGGCATGAGGGTATAGTTTGGCATGAGGGTATAGTTTGGCATGAGGGTATAGTTTGGCATGAGGGTATAGTTTGGCATGAGGGTATAGTTTGGCATGAGGGTATAGTTTGACATGAGGGTATAGTTTGGCATCAGGGTATAGTTTGGCATGAGGGTATAGTTTGGCATGAGGGTATAGTTTGGCATGAGGGTATAGTTTGGCATGAGGGTATAGTTTGGCATCAGGGTATAGTTTGGCATGAGGGTATAGTTTGGCATGAGGGTATAGTTTGGCATGAGGGTATAGTTTGGCATGAGGGTATAGATTGGCATGAGGGTATAGTTTGGCATGAGGGTATAGTTTGGCATGAGGGTATAGTTTGGCATCAGGGTATAGTTTGGCATCAGGGTATAGTTTGGCATCAGG
>NW_026283063.1:37500-47500 GCF_023373465.1 Oncorhynchus keta | reverse complement strand
TATCTCAGTAAATAATACTGCATTTATCTCAGTAAATAATACTGCATTTATCTCAGTAAATAATACTGCATTTATCTCAGTAAATAAAACTGCATTTATCTCAGTAAATAATACTGCATTTATCTCAGTAAATAATACTGCATTTATCTCAGTAAATATTACTGCATTTATCTCAGTAAATATTACTGCATTTATCTCAGTAAATATTACTGCATTTATCTCAGTAAATAATACTGCATTTATCTCAGTAAATAATACTGCATTTATCTCAGTAAATAATTCTGCATTTATCTCAGTAAATAATACTGCATTTATCTCAGTAAATAATACTGCATTTATCTCAGTAAATAATACTGCATTTATCTCAGTAAAAAATACTGCATTTATCTCAGTAAATAATACTGCATTTATCTCAGTAAATACCACTGCATTTATCTCAGTAAATAATACTGCATTTATCTCAGTAAATAATACTGCATTTATCTCAGTAAATACTACTGCATTTATCTCAGTAAATAATACTGCATTTATCTCAGTAAATATTACTGCATTTATCTCAGTAAATAATACTGCATTTATCTCAGTAAATAATACTGCATTTATCTCAGTAAATAATACTGCATTTATCTCAGTAAATAATACTGCATCTATCTCAGTAAATAAAACTGCATTTATCTCAGTAAATAATACTGCATTTATCTCAGTAAATAATACTGCATTTATCTCAGTAAATAATACTGCATTTATCTCAGTAAATAATACTGCATTTATCTCAGTAAATATTACTGCATTTATCTCAGTAAGTAATACTGCATTTATCTCAGTAAATAATACTGCATTTATCTCAGTAAATACTACTGCATTTATCTCAGTAATATCATAGGAGGAGTAACTTTGGCTACTAAACACTGCACTCCTGACAACGTACCATCTAAAGGCAAATTCCTGACAAAACAAACATCCGTAGTAAAATAATGCAACACGCCTTTGAATGAATCCCTCGATCTGAGATAACAAGGTTTGAGTGACATACATACATACTGTAATTATATTAAACCCAGTCAGTCACATCTGTAGTTCATATATAGATCTATATTAAACCCAGTCAGTCACATCTCTAGTTCATATATAGATCTATATTAAACCCAGTCAGTCACATCTCTAGTTCATATATAGATCTACATTAAACCCAGTCACATCGGGGCGGCAGCGTAGCCTAGTGTTTAGAGCATTGGACGAGTAACCGGAAGGTTGCGAGTTGAAACCCCCGAGCTGACAAGATACAAATCTGTCGTTCTGCCCCTGAACAGGCAGTTAACCCACTGTTCCCAGGCCGTCATTGACAATAAGAATATGTTCTTAACTGACTTGCCTGGTTAAATTTACATTTACATTTAAGTCATTTAGCAGACGCTAAAATATAAATATATATTAAACCCAGTCTTATCTCTAGTTCATGTATAGATATATATTAAACCCAGTCTCATCTCTAGTTCATATATAGATCTATATTAAACCCAGTCACATCTCTAGTTCATATATAGATCTATATTAAACCCAGTCACATCTCTAGTTCATATATAGATCTATATTAAACCCAGTCTCATCTCTAGTTCATATATAGATCTATATTAAACCCAGTCACATCTCTAGTTCATATATAGATCTATATTAAACCCAGTCAGTCACATCTCTAGTTCATATATAGATCTATATTAAACCCAGTCAGTCACATCTCTAGTTCATATATAGATCTATATTAAACCCAGTCTCATCTCTAGTTCATATATAGATCTATATTAAACCCAGTCACATCTCTAGTTCATATATAGATCTATATTAAACCCAGTCAGTCACATCTCTAGTTCATATATAGATCTATATTAAACCCAGTCAGTCACATCTCTAGTTCATATATAGATCTATATTAAACCCAGTCTCATCTCTAGTTCATATATAGATCTATATTAAACCCAGTCTCATCTCTAGTTCATATATAGATCTATATTAAACCCAGTCTCATCTCTAGTTCATATATAGATCTATATTAAACCCAGTCAGTCACATCTCTAGTTCATATATAGATCTATATTAAACCCAGTCTCATCTCTAGTTCATATATAGATCTATATTAAACCCAGTCTCATCTCTAGTTCATATATAGATCTACATTAAACCCCATCTAATCTCTAGTTCATATATAGATCTATATTAAACCCAGTCACAGCTCTAGTTCATATATAGATCTACATTAAACCCAGTCACATCTCTAGTTCATATATAGATCTATATTAAACCCAGTCAGTCACATCTGTAGTTCATATATAGATCTATATTAAACCCAGTCAGTCACATCTCTAGTTCATATATAGATCTATATTAAACCCCATCTAATCTCTAGTTCATATATAGATCTACATTAAACCCCATCTAATCTCTAGTTCATATATAGATCTACATTAAACCCCATCTAATCTCTAGTTCATATATAGATCTACATTAAACCCCATCTAATCTCTAGTTCATATATAGATCTATATTAAACCCAGTCACAGCTCTAGTTCATATATAGATCTACATTAAACCCAGTCACATCTCTAGTTCATATATAGATCTATATTAAACCCAGTCAGTCACATCTGTAGTTCATATATAGATCTATATTAAACCCAGTCAGTCACATCTCTAGTTCATATATAGATCTATATTAAACCCCATCTAATCTCTAGTTCATATATAGATCTACATTAAACCCCATCTAATCTCTAGTTCATATATAGATCTATATTAAACCCAGTCTCATCTCTAGTTCATATATAGATCTATATTAAACCCCGTCTCATCTCTAGTTCATATATAGATCTATATTAAACCCAGTCAGTCTCATCTCTAGTTCATATATAGATCTACATTAAACCCCATCTAATCTCTAGTTCATATATAGATCTATATTAAACCCAGTCAGTCACACAGCCAAGACAACTCATGGATGGCTTCAGGACAAGTCTCTGAATGTCCTTGAGTGTCCCAGCCAGAGCCCGGACTTGAACCTGATCAAACATCTCTGGAGAGACCTGAAAATAGCTGTGCAGTGACGCACCCCATCCAACCTGACAGAGCTTGAGAGGATCTGCAGAGAAGAATGGGAGAAACTCCCCAAATACAGGTGTGCCAAGCTGGTAGGGTGAAACCCAAGAAGACTAGAGGTTGTAATCGCTGCCAAAGATGCTTCAACAAAGTACTGAGTAAAGAGTCTGAATACTTATGTAAATGTGATATTTAAATTGTTTATTTTTATACATTTGCAAAAAGTGTAGATTAATGAGGGGATTTTTATTTTAAAATAAGGCCATAATGTAACAGATAGTCTGTCTGACTCTCTGTCTCTGTCTCTGTCTCTCTTTCTCTCTCTCTCTCTCTCTCTCTCTCTCTCTCTCTCTCTCTCTCTCTCTCTCTCTCTCTCTCTCTCTCTCTCTCTCTCTCTCTCTCTCTCTCTCTCTCTCTCTCTCCCTCTCTCTCTCTCTCTCTCTCTCTCTCTCTCTCTCTCTCTCTCTCTCTCTCTCTCTCTCTCTCTCAATTCTCTGAAGTATCTCAATTCTATCTATGTTTGAGGAAAGATGAAAACCACTAAGTGAAAACTAAGACAATCAATGTTGAATTAGCTGAAGAGAACAGAGCACCACAACGTCAGTAACTAGCTAGCTGATCCCCTGTGAACACACACACACACACACACACATACACACACACACACACACACACACACACACACACACACACACACACACACACACACACACACACACACACACACACACACACTATGTATTTATGTCGTTCTTCTGTGGGAGTTGGGTTGTTATTCAGAGGTCTGAATATTGCATATTTATACTCCAGTGGTACTCTATCAAAAACATTCAGCTCTGAAAACCAGGCCTGGTTTCCCAGATATTTCACAGTGTTCTATTGTTTCCAGTACTTCTCTTATGTTATCTCCAATGTATCAATAAAAAAAAAAAAACTGTCTGATTTGGATGAATAATATCTGACAATACTTTTTTAATTCTATGCGCTAAGCATTTAGCATTTAGCATGTAGCATGTAGCATTTAGCATTTAGGATTGAGCATTTAGCATGTAGCATGTAGCATGTAGCATGTAGCATGTAGCATGAAGCATGTAGCATGAAGCATGTAGCATGTAGCATTTAGCATGTAGCATGTAGCATTTAGCTACAATGTTTGCATCACAACCCTGAAGTGTAAGGGGCCTCCTATTTTTTAAATGGACTGGATCTTTATATTTCCCACTTGTATCATGTTTCAGTAATAATAAAATCAGACCTTGCTGTTGAGTGTCTGATAATCCATCATTTACATAGGAGTGGATACAACATGCTGATCATGGTCCTCTGAGTATATATATATAAACAAAAGGTTTGGTTTACCTCCACTGGTCTATTGCAGGACTTTTAACAACTGAACACGTCTCATCTGAAAATGTTCTTCAACCTACTTCCTTCATGTTGGCTGGGCTCCCTGCCTGTGCCATTAAACCCCTACAACTCATCCAGAACGCCGCAGCCCGTCTGGTGTTCAACCTTCCCAAGTTCTCTCACGTCACCCCGCTCCTCCGCTCTCTCCACTGGCTTCCAGTTGAAGCTCGCATCCGCTACAAGACCATGGTGCTTGCCTACGGAGCTGTGAGGGGAACGGCACCTCAGTACCTCCAGGCTCTGATCAGGCCCTACACCCAAACAAGGGCACTGCGTTCATCCACCTCTGGCCTGCTCGCCTCCCTACCACTGAGGAAGTACAGTTCCCGCTCAGCCCAGTCAAAACTGTTCGCTGCTCTGGCCCCCAATGGTGGAACAAACTCCTCACGACGCCAGGACAGCGGAGTCAATCACCACCTTCCGGAGACACCTGAAACCCCACCTCTTCAAGGAATACCTAGGATAGGGTAAGTAAGGGTAAGTAATCCTTCTCACCCCCTTCTCCCCCCAACAAGATTTAGATGCAAGTGGCTGTTCCACTGGTTGTCATAAGGTGTATGCACCAATTTGTAAGTCGCTCTGGATAAGAGCGTCTGCTAAATGACTTAAATGTAAATGTAAATGTAAATGTTGTCCTTTATCACATCTAAAGACACTGTGGACAGAGAGGACAGTCCTTTATCACATCTAAAGACACTGTGGACAGAGAGGACAGTCCTTTATCACATCTAAAGACACTGTGGACAGAGAGGACAGTCCTTTATCACATCTAAAGACACTGTGGACAAAGAGGACAGTCCTTTATCACATCTAAAGACACTCTGGACAGAGAGGACAGTCCTTTATCACATCTAAAGACACTGTGGACAGAGAGGACAGTCCTTTATCACATCTAAAGACACTCTGGACAGAGAGGACAGTCCTTTATCACATCTAAAGACACTGTGGACAAAGAGGACAGTCCTTTATCACTCCTAAAGACACTGTGGACAGAGAGGACAGTCCTTTATCACATCTAAAGACACTGTGGACAAAGAGGACAGTCCTTTATCACATCTAAATACACTTTGTGACAGAGAGGACAGTCATTTATCACATCTAAAGACACTGTGGACAGAGAGGACAGTCCTTTATCACATCTAAAGTCACTGTGGACAGAGAGGACAGTCCTTTATCACATCTAAAGACACTGTGGACAGAGAGGACAGTCCTTTATCACATCTAAAGACAGTGGACAGAGAGGACAGTCCTTTATCACATCTAAAGACACTGTGGACAGAGAGTGCAGGGTTAACAACATCTAAAAACACTGTGGACAAAGAGGACAGTCCTTTATCACATCTAAAGACACTGTGGACAGAGAGGACAGTCCTTTATCACATCTAAAGACACTGTGGACAAAGAGGACAGTCCTTTATCACATCTAAAGACACTCTGGACAGAGAGGACAGTCCTTTATCACATCTAAAGACACTGTGGACAGAGAGGACAGTCCTTTATCACATCTAAAGACACTGTGGACAGAGAGGACAGTCCTTTATCACATCTAAAGACACTGTGGACAGAGAGGACAGTCCTTTATCACATCTAAAGACACTGTGGACAGAGAGGACAGTCCTTTATCACATCTAAAGACACTGTGGACAGAGAGGACAGTCCTTTATCACATCTAAAGACACTGTGGACAAAGAGGACAGTCCTTTATCACCTCTAAAGACACTCTGGACAGAGAGGACAGTCCTTTATCACATCTAAAGACACTGTGGACAGAGAGGACAGTCCTTTATCACATCTAAAGACACTGTGGACAGAGAGGACAGTCCTTTATCACATCTAAAGACACTGTGGACAAAGAGGACAGTCCTTTATCACATCTAAAGACACTGTGGACAGAGAGGACAGTCCTTTATCACATATAAAGACACTGTGGACAGAGAGGACAGTCCTTTATCACATCTAAAGACACTGTGGACAAAGAGGACAGTCCTTTATCACATCTAAAGACACTCTGGACAGAGAGGACAGTCCTTTATCACATCTAAAGACACTGTGGACAGAGAGGACAGTCCTTTATCACATCTAAAGACACTGTGGACAAAGAGGACAGTCCTTTATCACATCTAAAGACACTCTGGACAGAGAGGACAGTCCTTTATCACATCTAAAGACACTGTGGACAGAGAGGACAGTCCTTTATCACATCTAAAGACACTGTGGACAGAGAGGACAGTCCTTTATCACATCTAAAGACACTGTGGACAGAGAGGACAGTCCTTTATCACATCTAAAGACACTGTGGACAGAGAGGACAGTCCTTTATCACATCTAAAGACACTGTGGACAGAGAGGACAGTCCTTAATCACATCTAAAGACACTTTGTGACAGAGAGGACAGTCCTTTATCACATCTAAAGACACTGTGGACAGAGAGGACAGTCCTTTATCACATCTAAAGACACTGTGGACAGAGAGGACAGTCCTTTATCACATCTAAAGACACTGTGGAAAAAGAGGACAGTCCTTTATCACTCCTAAAGACACTGTGGACAGTCCTTTATCACATCTAAAGACACTGTGGACAAAGAGGACAGTCCTTTATCACATCTAAAGACACTGTGGACAGGGAGGACAGTCCTTTATCACATCTAAAGACAGTGGACAGAGAGGACAGTCCTTTATCACATCTAAAGACACTGTGGACAGAGAGGACAGTCCTTTATCACATCTAAAGACAGTGGACAGAGAGGACAGTCCTTTATCACATCTAAAAACACTGTGG
Source organism: Oncorhynchus keta (assembly GCF_023373465.1). NCBI lineage: Eukaryota > Metazoa > Chordata > Actinopteri > Salmoniformes > Salmonidae > Oncorhynchus > Oncorhynchus keta. The sequence goes on along the minus strand of NW_026283063.1, from coordinate 40,227 downwards.
ACAGAGAGGGCAGGGTTAACAACATCTAAAGACACTGTGGACAGAGAGGACAGTCCTTTATCACATCTAAAGACACTGTGGACAGAGAGGACAGTCCTTTATCACATCTAAAGTCACTGTGGACAGAGAGGACAGTCCTTTATCACATCTAAAGACACTGTGGACAGAGAGGACAGTCCTTTATCACATCTAAAGTCACTGTGGACAGAGAGGACAGGTTTAACACAGCTAAAGACACTGTGGACAGAGAGGGCAGGGTTAACACATCTAAAGACACTGTGGACAGCTTCATGACAGAGAGGGCAGGGTTAACACATCTAAAGACACTGTGGACAGCTTCATGACACAGAGGGCAGGGTTAACACATCGAAAGACACTGTGGACAGAGAGGACAGGTTTAACACAGCTAAAGACACTGTGGACAGAGAGGACAGGGTTAACACATCTAAAGACACTGTGGACAGCTTCATGACAGAGAGGGCAGGGTTAACACATCTAAAGACACTGTGGACAGCTTCATGACAGAGAGGGCAGGGTTAACACATCTAAAGACACTGTGGACAGCTTCATGACAGAGAGGGCAGGGTTAACACATCTAAAGACACTGTGGACAGCTTCATGACAGAGAGGGCAGGGTTAACACATCGAAAGACACTGTGGACAGCTTCATGACAGAGAGGGCAGGGTTAACACATCTAAAGACACTGTGGACAGCTTCATGACAGAGAGGGCAGGGTTAACACATCTAAAGACACTGTGGACAGCTTCATGACAGAGAGGGCAGGGTTAACACATCTAAAGACACTGTGGACAGCTTCATGACAGAGAGGGCAGGGTTAACACATCTAAAGACACTGTGGACAGCTTCATGACAGAGAGGACAGGTTTAACCCAGCTAAAGTCACTGTGGACAGAGAGGACAGGGTTAACACATCTAAAGACACTGTGGACAGCTTCATGACAGAGAGGGCAGGGTTAACACATCTAAAGACACTGTGGACAGCTTCATGACAGAGAGGGCAGGGTTAACACATCTAAAGACACTGTGGACAGCTTCATGACAGAGAGGGCAGGGTTAACACATCTAAAGACACTGTGGACAGAGAGGGCAGGGTTAACACATCTAAAGACACTGTGGACAGAGAGGGCAGGGTTAACACATCTAAAGACACTGTGGACAGAGAGGACAGGGTTAACACATCTAAACCACTTCATAAAATAATATGTGTGTTTATACATAGTCCACAAAGCTATAAGGAGTCCAAATGCATTCATCATCAGTTAAATGTTAAATTCAATTATCCTTCAGGACAAGTCTTTCCATCAACATCCTTCCCATATCAACAGCCTTCCCTTATCCACGTGTCTCCATATCAACAGCCTTCCCATATCCACGTGTCTTCATATCCACAGCCTTCCCTTATCCACGTGTCTTCATATCAACAGCCTTCCCATATCAACAACCTTCCCTTATCAACAGCCTTCCCATATCAACAGCCTTCCCTTATCAACAGCCTTCCCATATCAACAGCCTTCCCTTATCAACAGCCTTCCCTTATCCACATGTCTTCATATCAACAGCCTTCCCTTATCAACGGCCTTCCCTTATCAACAGCCTTCCCTTATCAACAGCCTTCCCATATCAACAACCTTCCCTTATCAACAGCCTTCCCTTATCCACATGTCTTCATATCAACAGCCTTCCCATATCAACAGCCTTCCCTTATCAACAGCCTTCCCATATCAACAGCCTTCCCTTATCAACAGCCTTCCCTTATCCACATGTCTTCATATCAACAGCCTTCCCATATCCACGTGTCTTCATATCAACAGCCTTCCCATATCAACAGCCTTCCCATATCCACGTGTCTTCATATCAACAGCCTTCCCATATCCACGTGTCTTCATATCAACAGCCTTCCCATATCAACAGCCTTCCCATATCCACGTGTCTTCATATCAACAGCCTTCCCATATCAACAGCCTTCCCATATCAACAGCCTTCCCATATCAACAGCCTTCCCATATCAACAGCCTTCCCATATCAACAGCCTTCCCGTATCATAAATCAACAGCCTTCCCATATCAACAGCCTTCCCATATCAACAGCCTTCCCATATCAACAGCCTTCCCATATCAACAGCCTTCCCATATCAACAGCCTTCCCATATCAACAGCCTTCCCTCATCATTCCCTTATCCATGTCTTCATATCAACAGCCTTCCCTTATCAACAGCCTTCCCATATCAACAGCCTTCCCTTATCCACGTGTCTTCATGTCAACAGCCTTCCCTTATCAACAGCCTTCCCTTATCAACAGCCTTCCCTTATCCACATGTCTTCATATCAACAGCCTTCCCATATCAACAGCCTTCCCATATCAACAGCCTTCCCATATCAACAGCCTTCCCATATCAACAGCCTTCCCATATCAACAGCCTTCCCTTATCAACAGCCTTCCCTTATTAACAGCCTTCCCTTATTAACAGCCTTCCCATATCCACGTGTCTTCATATCAACAGCCTTCCCATATCCACGTGTCTTCATATCAACAGCCTTCCCTTATCCACGTGTCTTCATATCAACAGCCTTCCCTTATCCACGTGTCTTCATATCAACAGACTTCCCTTATCCACGTGTCTTCATATCAACAGCCTTCCCTTATCCACGTGTCTTCATATCGAACAGCCTTCCCTTATCCACATTTCTTCATATCAACAGCCTTCC